>NW_026068226.1:738679-740173 GCF_014885135.2 Alexandromys fortis
ACTTTAGCCTGTCCATTGGGACCTGGTCTTTTGATCTGAGCTCTGGGATCTGGGTCAGTTTATAACAGGACAGATTTCCCTCATCAGTCTTTTGCTCTACTTTCAGTGTTTTTAATGGTGCAGAGGACCTGGGCACAGTATGGTGAGTCTGTTCTCTGTTTTAGCCCTGGGGAACTAAGTTGGCTGGGAGGAGCTTGAAGCATCTTGTGCAGATCCTGAGACGGGATTTTTCACTGGCATCCACTGGCACACTTACTTAATGATCCGTACTAACTACTGTAGCCATCTCTGGGGTGGGGATTCTCGACTGTGCTCCAGTAAAGCCTGCATGATATGTGTCTCAGAAGGCTATTGAATAAATGGCACAGAGGAGGGGGCACCTGCACACGTTTCCTCCCGAAGAGATAGATATTTGATTTTGAATTTGTTTCACTTTTCCTCCTATCTCTTCTCATTTGGGCTTTGCCTTGCTCTCTTACTGATTCTGCCATTGCTAAGGCTTGTCATTCATGAGACAGAGTTGAATAAAATACTGTCTAGTGTGTGTGTTGCATAGATGGGATTCATTTATTTTCAGAGGCTCCCAGGCTTTGTGTGACTTTGTAGGTGGGAATAGTGTTTGGGTTTTTCATGGACACAAGAGACAAAGTCAAACATAGGTCATTGATTTGAATGGATTTCCCGTTGAATATCCCAGAGAAATGGGACAATTTGGTGATAAGAATAGCAGCCTATAGGGTTCATTCCTGGGCTGATAGGACACAAGTAGAGAAGCCACTGATAGTGTTAAGGTTTGAGGGTTATTCTGGCATTGTTTGGGAACAGTAAAGATGATTAGTCCTTTGGAACTAGGCCAGGGCACAATTCTGAAAATGATGACACTTCACTCTCATTAGCTTTCTTTCTACAGGACACAAGCTAGAGTCCTCTGGCAAGAAGGGACATCAACTGAGGAACTGTCCCCACCAATGCCTGTGGGCTTGTCTGTGGGGCAGTTTGTTGATTACAATTGTTGTGGGATCTACTCTGGAGTCTTTGGGAATGTGGCTGTCCTGGTATCAGTTTATTAGCACTTTTTCCTGTGTCTCTCCAGGACCACCACCCCAGCCTTCCATCTGGGCAGTTCCAGGAGCTGTGGTTTCCAAAGGTAGTGATGTGACCATCTTCTGCAGGGTCCCTCCAGGATTGACCACTGTTCTTCTAGTCCGTTTTGTACCCAGTACTTTTTCGCATGATGGTACCCCACAGGGAGCCCAGGAGGTGTTTGAATTCAGTCTGAAGAATATAACACAAAGTAATGCTGGGGTTTACTACTGTGACTACCTTAGGGGAACTAACTGGTCACGAAGTAGTGACAGTCTGGAGCTGGTGGTGACAGGTGAGTAACTGCCTAAGAACACTGTCCTTCAGGCTCAGTCTCTGATCCAACCTAACTAACTACATATGCCCCATCCAAGGCCCTGCTCTGCATCTCTGCTCCAATATAGTGATCTC
>NW_026068226.1:746072-747125 GCF_014885135.2 Alexandromys fortis
CACATAAACTCTGGGTGTTTGTCACCTCCCACTGGATGGTGGTGATTATAAGGTAGAAAGGAATCTCCCAAATATGTTTGCCTGCAATCTAGGTGGAAATGCCAAGGTATATGATTAACTTAGAGTCCCCAATTCAATGAATAAGGTGACCACTAAAACAGAAAGATGCTCAAATCTACAGTTGTTTCTAGACACTCCACTCTAATCTGCACCCACATACATGTGAAGATGCTAATATAACCCATGTAAACTGAATACATGTACACATGTACATGAGAAGAGTGATATGATAGTATGCACACACAGAGTTGATTTAAGTAAAATGCTCCCAAAACATGGGCATTCCTCTGCACAGTGTTCTTCCATAATATAAAACGGAGCCTGAGTGCACTGTTTTACTGATAAATATGTGAGAAATTTGAGGAAAGAATTTTAAAAGCAGTACCCCATTTTTAATCGGGTTATTTAGAACTTTAATGTCTACTTTCTTGAGTTCTTTATATATTTTGGAGATCAGACCTTGTCTAATGTGGGGTTGGTAAAGATCTTCTCCCATTCAGTAGGTTGCCTTTTTGTGTTAATGACAGCGTCCTTTGCATTACAGAAGCTCCTCAGTTTTAGGAGGTCCCATTTATTCAATGAGGCCCTTACTGTCTGTGTTACTGGGGTTATACATAGGAAGTGGTCTCCTGTGCCCATGTGCTGCAGGCTACTCCCCAGTTTCTCTTCTATCAAGTTCAGTGTGGGTGGCTTTATGTTGAGGTCTTTAATCCATTTGGACTTGAGTTTTATGCATGGTGATAGAGATGGATCTATTTTCATTCTTTTTTTTTTTTTTGATTGTGCTCTAGTGGGTTTTTCCCAACATGATTTTATTGATTATTTGGGAATTTGTCATAATGAACCCTGATCACACTTACTTCCCAGTTCTCCCAGGTCCCTTCCCAACTCCTGTGATTCCCCCCCCCCCAAAAAAAAAGCAAAGCCCAACTTGTTTCCCCATCCTCACTGTTTTTTAATCATATTATTTTTTTTTATTTTTTTTTATTGAGA
>NW_026068227.1:0-94871 GCF_014885135.2 Alexandromys fortis
GAGATGTAGGGATAAGTCCCACCCCTTAGGGGGCGTGTTCGCCTCAGGCTAAAGTTTTCCTATAAGTTTGGCGAGCGTGCTCCCAGCGCTCGCTTCTGCTTTCCTGGTCTCCGCGGGAACGGTGGTTCTGTAAGTCTATTCCTCCATTAAAGCTGTCTATATTTTGACAATCTGTCTGCATTCGCTTACGCCGTTACACTGACTCACCCACACCTGCACCAACAGTAGGTCCGGCTTCTTCTGTGGCCTTTCTCCTTGACTGGTAGATGGACATCATCTTGAGTTTTCTTCTCATTGCCTTCCCTTTGTATGACTGCTGATGTCATCGCTTCTCCATCTCCTCTTCTTCCTCTCCCACTTCTAGTTCTAATGATAGGTCTCATGGCTCCTAGGCTAATCTTGAACTAACTTTGTCAAGCTGCTCCCTCTTTATGTCTATCTATAGCCCTGTGCTGCTATCAGCCTTCATCAGAGTAGAGTCTCTTTGCTGTAGGCATCAGTCAGTGGAGAGATGCATAGCTGGTTGAGGAGCTGAGAGTAAGAAGCTGAGCGCTTGGCCCTATCAGAGCATCTGTCACCAGAGCTGTAGAGGAGAAGAGCCAGCAGACAGGGAAGAATGCTGGCAAATGTACCTTCTAGAAGTGATATGGATATCACCATGATGAATCCATAGCACTTATAGATACTTTCACCAGATCAGTATCAAGCCAACTAATATCCTGGCATAAACAGGCTAACTGATCTTCAGGCCCCACCCCTTGCTGAAGAGCTATACGCAGTAGATAGTTTTGAGGGAACAGAGACTCTTTGATTTTGAAGATACGGCCACTGGTAGGCTTTCCATCCTCTAGGGGAAGGCACTACATCCCTGCACATGTGACAGTCCTGACTGATCTAGTGGGTTATAAATGAATAAGGCATGAAGTAGGGAAGGGGACATGTTGCGACAATATGCGGAAAACTGGAAGGGCACATGGGAATATATTCACTGTGTACATATATGAAGTTCTCAAAAATAAGAAATTAAATATGAAATTATATGTTTACTTATGTATTCATGTGGAAGTGCTCTGGTGTGGGTGGGGACGTCAGAGGACAACTTGTGGGTTCCAGGGATTGAACTCCGGTCACCAATGTTTACCTTTACCCGCTGAGCCATCTTGCTGGTCCTCTTTTAAAACAAACCTCACCTCTTTATATTTGTTTCTTCTGAAGATGATGTGGGAGTGTCATATATCAATCTGTTGATTTCATTGGTTAAGTTATAATAAACCAGCTGCTTGGCCTCATGGCTTGGAACATAGATGGGAGGAGTAAACAGAATAGAATTCTGGGCAGAAGAGGAAGTGAGGTCAGACTCTGCTCTGCTCCCGGAGAGACCCGACAGCTCTGCTGGAGCAGAGACGCCATGCACAGCCCTCCCAGGTAGACACAATAGCTCTGCACTCTGAGGCAGACGCATGAAGCTCAGACTCATGATGGACCTAGGCTAGAATCTTCCCGGTAAGCGCACCTTGGGGTGCTTACACACATCATTAGAAATGGGCTAGTCCAGGTGCGAGAATTAGCCTGTAAGGGCTAGAGTTCATGGGCCAAGCAGTTCTTTAAATGAATACAGTTTGTGTGTTGTTATTTCGGGCATGAGCTAGCCAAGCGGCCGGGGTGTTGGGGACGCAGCCCCGCCGCTCCTTATTTCAACATGAAGACATTTTCTAAGTTAAATCCAAGATTCAGTTTTAGCTCAGTCAAGGTTCCTAAAAGATTAAGGGAAATTCTCAGGTTGCTGAGGGTGATAACATGGAGTTGCCTCCGTCCCTGCCACCACTGGTAATCGTGCACAATTGTTCTGATTCGCCTCCTTACATTTCTTCCAAGTGTCTTTCTGACGTAAACTACAGTTAGTAGGCCACACAACAGAGTTTCAGCCACCCAGACATGTTGTCCTGGCCAATACTGGAAGCAGTACATCTAAATACAGAAAGACGAAAAGAAACTTCAAGGCTAAGGATACAACTCAGTGGTTGAGCATTTGCCAAGTATGCTCAAGGTCCTGGGATCAGTCACCAACCCTTTTAGAAAAGACAGGAAAAAAAAGAAGAAAGAAGGAAAGGAGAAGGCAGAGAGAGAGAGAGAGAGAGAGAGAGAGAGAGAGAGAGAGAGAGAAGAAAGAGATTGAGATCACAGTGAGATCACAGAGTAAAGAAACGTTAACCAGCTGATCAAACCTTATCATCAATGAGAAAATGTTAATCATGCAGCTGCCTGATAGGATGTCATGAGAACATTGTGCATTTTTTTTCTTTTCTGCCAACGTTGCATAGTCTTAATCTTCTTCATGAGGAAATACGAGTAGAATGAATACTTATGGACATTCTCTGAAGCAACTGCATACTTCGTGGAGAAATATCAAGCTAAGATCGATGGGTACTCTACAAGCTAACTGGTGTATTTCCTCATGAGTTAAGAGAGTTAGGGAATGGCTGAGAAAGGCTTCGAGAACGAGAGACCTATTCTGTGACAGCTAACACAACCCATGACTCTCAGCAGCATTTCTTATACTAAAGGAAAGTTGACGAAACCTAAAAGAGAACTTACGATTAGATGGGAGACGCAGACCAATGAGAGGCCCTGTTTTTCATAGCTGCAGCAATATAGAAAAGTGCCTTTGTTTTTGGAACGTGTACATACTAAGTAGCTGCTGAAAAATCTAAGAACAAGCTGGCAACTCACTGCCTTAGCTCTGTCAGAAATTTGGCGGAACTGCTTAAAACAGAATGGTGGTGTTGAGGTTTGGATGTGGAATGCCCCCCCATATACCTTTGTGTGTGAATGCTGCCCTACCCCTCTCTGGAGAAAGTGGGTCCCTAGTGATGGCCTTGACACTTTATAGCACAGCCTGTCTTACTCCCTGCTCACTCTCTGTTCCCAAGTGTAGATACAATGTGACTGGAGGCCTTCCTGCATCTACAGCTGGTGGCTTCCTGCTCTTACACCTGGTGAATTCCTGCTCCTACACCTGGGGGGCTTCCTGCTCCTGCAGCTGGGGGCTTCCTGCTCCTACACCTGGGGGCTTCCTGCATCTACTCCTGGTGGCTTCTGCGTCTATAGTTATAGCTTCCCTGCCATGATGGCCGGTTACTGTGAGCCAAAACAAACCATTTATCCCTAAAGTTTCTTTTGTCCAGATTTTAACATTTTTGTTACGTTTACTTATACATGTGCACGTGTGCACCCACATGCCACGGCACATGTGTGTAAGTCAGAGGACAATGCACAGGAGCTGCTTCTGTCCACCAACCACGTGTGAGTTGAGGAGGGAACACAGGTGCTTGTGAAGGAGTTGTATCCCAACAGGGAGAAAGCAGCTAAGACATACAGAACGAATCTGTCAGGACCATAGAAAAGGGCGAGCATCCAAAATGTTTTTATCAAAAGGGATGCGTAATCTGTCCTTGCCCGAGTTTCTCACGTGACAAATGCAATCACCCCCTTTCAACTATGGGAATATCCAAACCCACAGATGTGCAGGTCCCTCATAGACAATGGTGCAGGCAGGCAAAATGGCTCAGCATGTAAAAGCACTGAAACATGAAGTGTGCAATTTTAAATTAAATAGAAACATTCAAATAAATCTTTATCACAAAAGGCAATAGAGGTTTAAGTGCAAATGGATTCTAAGACAGTTTCAAATAAGGTTATGGCCAGAATACCTGCCACAGTGCATAATATGTGCTGAATATACACAGAGGGTGGGGATGGAGAGGGAGAGAGGGAGAGAATGGGGGGGGGGATCTATGTAAAATTAAGATAAATAGCTGAGCAAATATTTTCTTTTATTTTATAGATAAAGGAAGGAGGAGCGAGGAGATGAAGAAGGGATTTCTATGGGAGAAAGAGCAGGGTAAAGGACGGGGGAGCAAGAGGAAGAGAAAAATCTAAAAGCAACCATTAAGGCAACTAAGCTCCAACCCTGACACCTGAGTTCCCCCTCAGAACCCAGGTGGCAGAAAGAGAGAACTGACTCCTGCCAAGTGTCCCATACCACTCCGTGTGTGCTGTGCCATGTATACAAACACACAGCACACTAAACAATGCCAGACTGTGTTAAATAACAATATGTTCGCAAGGTTCAGTGGCTTCAATGGAGGCAGTTTGACAAATGATCCTAACTACCTTGATAATCTGGCCAAGGCCAATGCAGTTTCTTTTACGCTAATCTCAATTAGTAATATTAGCTCTCATATCACACAGTAAATATGGATAGATGGATAGATATCAATTAATTAATGTGAGTTGTACAATGAATTCCAGTTAAAGAGACTGCAGCAGCGTTCCAGAGGAATTCGTGTGTTGTCCGTATTGATAAGATAATGAACTCAAACCAGCTGCTGGAAGAAACTGCATCTGCAGAAGCAATAGGGAAGAACTGGGTCCAGAGCAGAACCTTCAGGTCCAGGTCCAAATGAGTGAGCAGATAACCAGCAGACAGACTTCTAATCTGTCAAAAGAGGGCCAGAGCTGAACCGAAACCTCGGGATAGTTGAGAGTTCTCTTTTCCTGACACAGACCTACCTTGTATCAGATGGCAGATGGGTGTGGGACCATCGAATCACCTTGATAGTCGTTCATCAATTTATGGAGCCCAGATGGGGGAGTTACACCCTTTCCTTGCTCTAGCATGTCAGATAAGTTATTAGGCCTGGTTTCTCTGATATGATTTTAATATGCCCATATGTTCCTACAATCCCAATTCATTATGAGAGATGTATAGGGTGGCATCCCTTCCTACTTCCAACAAGCCATTTATCAGTCTGTGATAAGTGGGTGGCTCTGAATTGATTGTGTTTTTGTGTTGTTTCTGCGTCCACCCTGGTTGATTAACCTGGACGTTCCTTAACCCACTCAAACCGACACCCATCCTGCAATGTCAAAATTGAGTCCAAAGTTGCCTGTAAAATGGAGTCCCTCAGGGCAAGGCATAGCCTGAAAAGCCATTGTTTTATAGAAGGTCAAGAAATTGAGCACACAGCATAGCTCAACACAAACAACCAGTTTTCTGCTGCCGAGGCTGCAAATTGCCTTGGATGTATCTAAACCAACACAAATTTATTACTTTATAGTTCTGTTGATTATAAGTCCAGTATTAGTCACTCTAGGCAAAAGTCCAGTGTCCGGTTATCAAGATGCTGGGAGCCCTCTCTGAACTTGGTAAGAAAGAGTTTGTGTTATGGCCTTTCTGGCTTTACTGGAAGGCACACACATTCTTTAGCTAATAGCTTCCTTCCTCCACTTTCAAGTTCAGAAACTTCCCAGAGTTTTGGCTTTTTTTTTCTTCTCTATTTACATCCTTTTCTGACTCTCAGGAAGGTGGACATTCCAACTCAAACAAAGAAAATGAGATTTTCCTTTCTTTATTTTGTTTGAAAAAAAAAAAGCCTCTTTTCTGAGCCTATTAACGCAAAGGCTAAATTCTGTTTACCAGACACAATTGGAAATAACATTTTACCAGCTCTCTCAACATTCCTTAACTCACTCAAATTGTCCATAAAATTAAGTGCTACAGTAACTTGGACCTAGTACTGGGGAGTGACCCACAGGTGTAGGGGATGTGGGGTTTTTCTTCACTAGCGGTAGGGAATGCTGGAAGCAAATTATTTCTGGGGTTTGGCATGGAAAGTAAAGGGAACTAACTTTATTTATTTATTTATGGTTTTTCGAGACAGGGTTTCTCTGTGGCTTTTAAGTCTGTCCTGGAACTAGCTCTTGTGGACCAGGCTGGCCTCGAACTCACAGAGATCCGCCTGCCTCTGCCTCTGCCTCCCAAGTGCTGGGATTAAAGGCGTGCGCCACCACCACCCAGCGAGAACCAACTTTATTGACATCAAGGTAAGAGCTGGTGGTGAGACTAATAGACTGAAATGACACAAAGATCTGCAGAAGTCTCATACTTACCCGGGTCAAGCTTACTGAATACCTGAGCAAACTGTTTGCATACAGGCTTATGTACACACACACATACATAAACACATGTACATATAAATCACACACTTGAGTGTACATGTGCAAACATACAACTACAGTTGTGGAGTTGCAAAAGACATTACTGGAGAGCCATTCTGCATATCCTTGTAGAGGAACATCATGTAACCAGTTCAGTGTCGGTGTTTGTGACAAACAGTGCAGGTCAAGGCAAGGGAGGTGGCACAGCAGTACCAAGTGACCTGGTGAAGAATTCAATTCTAACCAAAAAGAGACCTGGCTTTCACCTTGACTTCTAGGAGATCATGCCCTTGGAAGGTGAAGTCTGGAGGAAGTAATTTGGCTTCTCTAGGGGCACGGGTCACCTATGTAGTCTAACTATGAATCTAACAATACAACATGGTCTCAGCCATGAAATATCATTTCAACCTCTGGAAAACTGAAAACAGAGATGAACTACAAAAGCTGTTAAATGGTGTCTATGTGATGAAGTCCTGATCTAGCTTAATGTCTTTATTTTTTTAAATTGAGCTATATATTTCTCTCTCTTCCTTCCCGTCTTCCCCTCTCCCCTTCTACCCTCTTCCATCCTGGCTTAATTTCTGTCACTGTGAAAAATACCCTGACCAAAAGCAACTTAGGGAAGAAAGTGTTTATCCAGCTTACAGTTCCCGGTTATAGTCCATTATTACAGGGAAGACAAGGTAGGAACCTAAAGCGTCACAGTCAGGCGTTGAAAGTAAATGTGTGTGACACCATAGCATGCTCACATCCACACACAATGTAAATAAATATGTTCAACAATTAAAAAAAATACAAACAAGCAAACAAAAAAGAAAGTAAATGTACGGATCCTCATTTGCTTACTGCTTTCTTCCCTCTTACGTGGTCTAGAATTCTGGCCCTCAGGAGGTAGGAACAGGAGGATGGCAAGATCCAGGCTACCTGGGGCTACAGAATCAGTCAGTATCTTAACAAACAAATACTCAAAAAACAGCTAAAAGCAGGGTATCACTTCAGCCAGGGAGGCTTTTAAAGGACTCAGATTTGTTATTTTATGTCTTAGCTTTAGGTGTGGACATTATCTTTTAAGATTATTATATTTTCACCAGTGAAATCAGTCATCCATAAGGAAGAAATGTGAAACTTATACATAGCTTAAAAGTAATAGCCAGATCTAAGGCGTAGTTATACCCCCTCATGGAAGGTGCGGGATTTGTTTCAGCTGGTAGAGTGTTTGTTTTAGCGTACACAAAGTCCTGAGTTCAGTTCCCCAGCCCTGTGGAACCTGTGCGTAGTGGTAGACTTCTGTAAGGCAGTGTCAAGAGGTATAAATAGAAGGATCAAAAGTTCAAAGTCATCCTCAGCTGCACAAAGGAGTTTGGTGCTAGCCTGAGTAACACGAGACCCTGTCTTTTTCAAATAAAACCCCAAGTAATAATAGCAGCAGTAATAATAAAACAAATATTTCGGGACAAATATCTAGTGTGCCCCCACTGGATGAAGACGGGAACATTGCTAACACCTCAGTGTCCCACGTTTTAGTAGCATCTCCTTCCTCCTCCCAGAGGCAACACTTAGAGGTTGGTCACTCTCTTCACTGTCTTTAGGTTCTCATCCAGTAAAAAATGTGTCTTCTTTAGCCAAAGGTGGGTAGCAAGGGAACAAGTGAGGTATAAACTAAGGACTATGTGACTATTGCTAACAAAACCTCCCTGGAGAATATAAGCTGAACTGATTTCTTCCTTTGTCCCTGCACATCTGTTGTGCTGTATTTTCTTTTGTTGCCCTTCTGTTTAATTTCTGGGCTGTTCTGCTTTGATCTAAGGTCAGATCACCAGCTTCCTGTAAGCAGTGTCTCCTTGTTCTATAGTGCACTATCTTGTTTTGGTATAAACGAGGGTGTAGAGTCAAAAGAAAAGTGCTTGTCTTAAAATGTTCTTGTATTTTTCTCTTGAACAAGAGTGTGGGTTGTATGTGGAATTATAGGTTGAAGGTGGTAATTTCTTCAAAGGAGTTGTTCTATGGTCTTCTCTCTTTTATCATGGCTGTTGGGAAATCTTAAATTCTTTTGATTCTAGAGAGATTATAGGTTCCTACTTTTCTCTTGCCTGAATCTTAGAAAATCCAACCATTACTACTGAGAGTTTTGGCAGACATATGTATTATATTCATTAACTGGTCATGCAGTGGCCCTTTAAGTCATAAAACACATTTCCTTTGGGTCTAGCAAAATTTCTTCAACTAATTTGTGGGTGATTTTTCCCTTTTGACTTCTGTCTCATTTCAGCTTTTATTATTTAATAGAGGCTAAATTCTTTATTCTAAAATTTAAATATCTGTTACCATATGGGCTGGTTAGTTTTTCTCAACTTGACACAAACTTGAGTCACCAAAGAAGAGCGACCATCAGTTGAAGAGCTGCCTCCATTAGAATGCCCTGCGCATGCCAGTGAGGGCATTTTCTGGATTAGTGATTGATATAGGCGAGCCCAGCCCACTGTGAGCAGTGCCACCCCTGAGCACGCGGGTCTGGCTGCATGAGAAAGCAAGCTGAGAGAGCTGCAAAGAGCAACCCAATAAGCAATGATCCTCCCCTGTTTCTGTTGTAAGCTCTTGCTTAAGTTGCTGGCTTAACTTCTCTCAATGACAGATCATAAACTAAGAGGGGAAAAAAAACATCTTTCTTCATGAAATTGCTTCTGGTCAGTATTTTAACCCAACAACAAAACAGCAAACTAGTATACCAAGTATCTAAAATATGTTAAATTTGTTTTTCTCTAAAACTTCTCCTTGTACTTGTTTTATAGTCTCTTTCTTTTTATTCCTTCCATTGTACTTCCTTTCTTCCTCCCTTCTTTCCTTCCTTCCTTGCTTCCTTGACAGGGTATCATGTAGCCAAACCTGGCCTCAAACTGAATATGTAGCTGTAGACCATCTTTAACCCTTGGATGTTTTGTCTTTTTACATTCCTACTGATAGATTGCAGCGTGAAGTACCACACCCTGTTTATGTGGTATTGAGCATTGAACTGAGGGCTAAGTGCATGCTAGGCAAGCACTCTATCAGCTAAATTACATTCCCAGCCAAGAATTTCTTGATTCTTCATTTGTTTACTGAATTCTGCAACCATTAATGCAATTTTAGACTATTTTTTTTAAACTAATGTATACCTCACTCTGTAACTCATGCTGGCCTCGAACTTGGGACCTTTCTGCCTCATCTTCCATAATGCTGACATTACAGGTATGTACCACTTAAGTGATTGTTCTTAAGTCCCTCCACTCCTTGTATATTCTTTGTTACCTTATTTTGATTGTTATTGCCTTTTTTTTCTGCTGCCTTTGTGTTCATGATTGAGAGTAGAGACAGAAAGAGCTGGTGGAAACTCTGAGATGATGGGTGGGCTGATTTTAAACACCAACCTGTGGTGGCTTGAGGCATGCTACCTTGGGAAATTTCCAAGGTTGAGCATTCTAGGCTTTCTTCTTTGGCAGGTCCGAGTTTGCAGAACAGACACTTTCAGTGTAATGTAGGTGAATAAGATTCTGAAGGTTGCCAAATCTCTGCTTCCAAGTGGAGCAAGAAGTCTGTGTTTTCAGCTTTCAGTGTGTGCAGGGTCTCTATCATCCTGCATATATATATNATATTATATGTATGCACACAGATGGATAGACAGACAGATGGATGGATAGATACTGTTTTTATATCTTTGCAGACTGAAAAGGAACTTAAATATTTCTCTGAACCCTGTCCTTAGAAAAATGTACTTCTTCCTTTGTTCCCTTGGTACATCAACACCACTTGTACAGCAGGCACCACACTATACTATGGCCTTCATTGTTTGTTTCTTTACATGAAAGCAAATTCAGAAGCTCAACATTCTTACACCTGCTAAGTCCCAGCACAAAGTTTGTGGCTTGGTGGTTCACGTTTACTATTTATTACCCTAGATAATATAAAAGCCTTCAAAGTCCCTGCATTTCCTGGACATAGCTACCTCTGAGGTAATAGCTAGTTCTGGAATTCTGGGTATTGAAAAAGATGGGATCCCCAACAAAGTTATACCTTACTAAGGTTTTCAAAATTGCTGTGGAACAATCTTCGTGCACTGCAAGATTGCTCTCATTGGTTAATTGTCAGAGTCCCACATTGGGGTGACATCTGTGGGTCTAGCTTCGACGGGGTTTGTACCTTCTAGGGTAGGGGCATGTGTATTAGAAATGTTAGACAGAAAAAAAAAAGAGATACAAAAGAAAAAAGACGGAGACGCAGAATAGGGTCAGGAGGGCAGTTCAGTGAATGCTGAATTTGTCCATGTTTATTTCCCATATGCTTATATACCCCAATCCAGGGGGGGGGGAGAAGGCAAAAGACTGCTTTACCATGATACAATGATACCAAAAAATAAACAATAATTACCTGCTTCCATACCTGAAACATCAAGTAACTATACCCTGAGTTAACTATTCTGTTGTTTAAGCAGGATATGCAGCGACCACACCTTAGGCTCAGCATCCTATAGGCAGCCACTCCGTGGGTCAAACCTCCTGTCACAACCTCGGAGGAGCAAGAATAGGCCTGTGCTCTATGACCTTTCAAGGAGGAACAGATCCACTTCTGTGGGCTCCAACAGTTAATAAAGAACTGATTGGCCTACAGCTTGTCAAAAAGAGACTGGGTGGGAGAGCCAGATTAGGAGGACAATGGGAAGAAGGGCAGAGTTTGAGGAAACACCATGAGATGCTGAGGAAGCAACATGGGACATTCATACATGAGGTAAATGAGGCTCAGTGAAGCACATAGATGAATGGAAGTGGGTTAATTTAAGTTATAAGAGCTGGCTAAAAACAAGCCTAAGCTCACGGTCAAGCATTTTATAATTAATATTAATTTTCTGCATGGTTATTTGGGAGTGGGCTGGTGAGACAGAGGTGATGGGCAAGACACAGAAACTTATGCTGACAAATGGCACCCAAACATTTGGCACCTACCTCCACATAAAACCTGAGAAAGCTTTAAAAAAAAAAGTTTCAAACACACAAAAATAGAGTCAAGCGTGGCTTCCTAGTCTCGCAGTCTCATGTCGGCCGCAGTACAGAGACTTGTCTCCCGGCAGCTGCCTGTGAGATGGAACCAACTGCCGGTGGCCATGTGCTACCACCGTGTGCAAAGCTGAGCAGTGCCAGCAGTCAACATAACAACTCAAGATTAGTCTCATGTGGTCAAAAAACAATACAAAAAACAATAAAGACAGACTCAAACAAAAGAAACCTCTAAACAGATTAGAGTATGTTTAAACATATGCATAGGATTGAAAGAAACAAGGGTATATACAGTCATAGATTAAGACATAGTTTAAGAATAATAAAGTACTTAAAAAGGAATAAAGGAATAAAAATTATAGCCACATGAGGATGAAAGATACACCAGGGGTCTGGATCCTATATGTTACTGTGCTGTCTTTAAATTTTTTTGATTGCTGAAGAACAAGTGCTAGTTGCTAAAACACATTGGATTATGGAAGATGCTAGATTAAACCAAACTATATAATTTAAAAATATCTTGACTTCAAAATGGAATTCAATGAATATATTGTTTGGGGGGGAGAGCTTCTGCTTTTGTTCCCACAGAAAGTGAAAAGCTGTGAATTCGTTCAAGGTTAAAGATGATCTGGTTTGATCGAGGAAGACCCCGCCTCTGAAAATCCTGACTTCATACATAAAGAAATAAGCCTATAAAAAGCTACAAGACGCATGATGTATATTTTACCTGCTCAAACATAAAATAAAAAGTAATCTTATTTTGGGCTGACTTGTGTACAATGCACAGTTTATGCTTGTATTAGTGTCAATATTTATGATGCCAATAAAAGTTTATGTCTTTTCAGAGCAGGAGAGCAAACACCAATAAAGATGAAATGCCCAGATGATCCAGCATCTCAAAATGAATCTATTACATTCTTCAGAGTTCTGCATCCGGAACAGCTTCAAGGCTGATGGTTGAGAAGATCCAGCCTTACAAAATACTCAAGCCAAAACTTAAGCATTATCATAAATTTTCTCAGGTTTCCCCCAAAGATGCCAGAGCCCCTAGACAACAGGAAGCAGACTAGAAAAAACAATGCCCACATTCCCAAAAGGTGAATTATGGATGTTTGTTATCATTTAATGGGGCTGGTTACAAATTATTATTGGCTCTAGTCAGGAAAAAAAGCAAGTCAAAGGAGTTAAATTCAAAGATCTGTTTCTAAAAGGAAAAGGGGCAATATGATATAGGAATGATAGGAAAAACAGGTAGATTATTAAATCCACTTTAATCCTAAAAGGAACTATTTTTCTCAAAATAATTTACATTGGTATGGATTTTGGTTTATTGGTACAAATTTAAAGTTATTTTTCTATACTATATGCATGTTCTACTCTTGCTTGGGGTATTGTGATTATGAAGCTCATTTAAAATTGTGAATGGAATTCTTGTCTGACAATTGTTCTTATTGTCTACAGTTCTAGTAGGCTAGGGCTAAAGCTTTTTTTTTAATTAGACAAAAGTGGGGGTTGCTGTGGAATAATCCTTCTGTACACTGTGAACATATGTTACTCTCACTGCTAATTAAAGTTTATTGACTATAACTAGACAGGATTTTGGGGGCAGAGAGAGTGCTGGGAAGAAAAGTAGAGTCAGAGGAGTCACCAGCCAGATGCAGAGAGAAAACAGGACATGTACCAAATGAGGCAACAAACAATGAGTCGTGTGGTAGAATTTAGATAAGAAATATGCGTTGATTTGAGTAATAATAGTTAATTAGTAACAAGTCCAAGTTATCAGCAGAGCATTTATGATGAATATTAAATCTCTGTGTGGTTCTGAGAGCAGTTGATGGCACAGAGCTGACCAGCAGCCTGGAAAAAGAAAGTCCACCTACACAAAATATGTTGCAGTTTCATTTACTAGACATTTATGTATTGGGCTTAGGTCTCCGTGTTGTTGTTGTTGTTGTTGAAACTATTAAATAAGTTATTTGATAAATCTTCCTTGAATGTCTTGTAGTTGACAGAGGTCTCCATAATAAAAAGCAGTAGTGATTTCATCCCTGTCACCAAAGAGTGGACAATGTCAGAAAGGATTTCTAGGGTTGAGGAAAACAACTCAGCTCATTCCATGTTTCAAAGAAGTGGTGTGGCCCATACTGTATACCAACCCATGGGCTGCCCTAGGGGACTGCTCTCCAGGATTCTGGAGAACTCAGTCAACATAGTGATTTTAGCCTATCTCTCTAGGGGACTTTTCTAGAATTTATCATACATGATTCCTTTACAAAAACACCAAAGACAAGAGTAGTCTATGAAAACCTGAAACATTTTTAGAAATAAATTACTTCTGAAATTTCAGATGAGCAAGAAAGGTTTTTCAAAAACTTTAATGTTTGTTTCATTTACAATATAAGTTGGATATAAATTTTCATGCTTACATGGGAAAACCCAATTGTTTTCTACTTCAGGATTTTCCATAATTATTTTTGAGGTACTTTTAAATATCCCATTACCTAGTAGGAAGGTCTGTTAAAACTCATACTTAAAATTGTCGTAAAATTTAAGGATTCTAAACCTTAAGTTAGAAGCCTTAAGTTTAAATCTTTAGCGGTTAATGACCGCTGCTAATTCAATAGGTTTTGTTTGTCATTTAGTCTGCTTGCCTTTGGTCTGATAAAGATCAGACCCTGGCAAGGATAATACTTAGAAGAGGCTTACAAGAGCCTGTCCTCTATTAAAGGCATTGTTTTATATAGCTAAAGACAAATTCTATACAGTGTTTCAAATTTATTTATTTATTTTTATTTTTGAGACAGGGTTTTCTTGTAGTTTTTGGTGACTGTCCTGGCACTAGCTCTTGTAGATCAGGCTGACCTCGAACTCATGGAGATCCGCCTGCCTCTGCCTCCCAAGTGCTGGGATTAAAGGTGTGCACCACCACCACCCGGCCAGTATTCCAAATTTCTAATTCATAATTGGTAATGAATGGACACAGTTTAACATCTGGAACATGGCTGTGTCTCGGACATTCTCTGCTGTCAGATGTGCAAAGATCTGTGATCAGCGTGCACTGTGCACTACAGGCTTGGACACTGCCTCTCCCTAACTAATGAGCTACAGATCACAGCCCCAGGAATAGCAAGGGGCCCAGGAAATGCCTGTGAAATACCATTGCATCCTATTATATGAAACTTAACTTTGTCAAATAGCTCTTCATATACTCCCTTTCCAGGACCCCATTACAGTTGAAAATTAATAATGGTCCTGCTTATGCTAGCAAGTGGTTTGAAAAATATTAATATTAATCATGTTACTAAAATCCTTCTTATTTTCCATAGGGTCAAACTATTGTGGAATGACACCATCAGATACTTAACTGACAAATTAAAATAAAGAGGGGTATTTACACCCAAATACTCATATACTATTTAGCATACTAACTTTAAATTTTGAAAACAATTTCATTTTAAAGGGTAATACATTTTCTGCCGCCCAAAGACATTTGCCCTGGAGAAAACACAACCTAAAGTTAATGCTAAATTAAAAGAAAGTGCCTAATGTTCTAACGTTGAGTCGAGTTTATGTTTAGGTCTTCCCTGAAAATGAACAGTCACAGATGGCTCTTGATCTGATCCTTCCAATCAGGACATCCAGAGATCATTAGACAAATGAAACATCTGAAGGCAGATGACAAGTCCATCAAGAGGTGATGTCCTAAGAGAGAGAGTAAGATGATAACTTGGGGTGACATCAGGACTTTAACTCACCAAGATGAGACTTTGGGGAAACAAAACAAAACAAAAAACCAAGACTAACCCAAAATTGATACTGTTCTGTTTAATGATTGTAATGAATATTAATTCTCGTCAATACAGAATCTAAATGCCTTTTATCAGGGGAGATAAAAGATACACCTGAAATAGGACACATTATGTTATTGCTTTGTCATGCTAAGGTCTGATCATAAAGTTTTATGTAGAACAGGTCATATTATACCTAATTTGCTTACAACAAAAATATTAGCAAAAATTAATCAACAGCTGGATGAATTGAGGACGGCCTTCCTCTTTCCTCCATTGTCTATTACCTAGTCTTAGAATTATCTTATGCTCACCTGTATTAATTAGCCTAGTTATAGAGGTAATACGTTCAACACTGGCTGCTATTATGGCCACCATTCTTTCTTTAAAAAAATTAAAAATGAGGAGATGTTGGGGGCACAAAGATTCTTGTGCCCACAGATTCCTAGAGAAACCAGTAATGCTAAACACACAATGAAAGATATAAAGTGCCTGTTTTCCTGCCCATAAAGCTGGGGGTGGATTTTATTAATAAGTTGGAGACCTCTTTGCTGTCTATGGTAGACCTCACCCACCTTTTGCTATAGGGGCAGACTTCACCCAACCCCCCCCCCCCCCGGAACAATTGTCCCAGACTCTTCCCTCCCTGATCCGTTACCCATCCTTGGGGAAGATATTTCATTTCTTTATGGCCTGCTGACCTCTATGCTATCAGTCAGAGACCATGCTAGATTCTAGGCCTCTTATAAATAGATCTCATCCTCATGATCACATGGACTTTGGAGTTTCTAAGCAGTCACACCTCAAGCTGTATTGTATACCTGAAATTGAAATAACTGTTGCCTGGAAACCGCTTCCCAAATGGTACTGTGTTTTAAATATGCTGACACTGAACCGCCTTGCATTAGACTCCTTGGAGTCTGATCCAGGGAGATGAAGTCAGTCTGAATGGGGCATTCATTCTCATCTTTTCACAGGTTCGCTTCTCTGTCTGACACCTGCAGAGACCTCCCTGTAGCAAGCTTTCTTATAGTACTATCTTTTGACTTCCAGCCCACAAATAATGACCCAGAGACTTTTTTTATTAATTATGAAAGCTCAGCCTTAGCTTAGGCTTTCCCCACTAGCTCTTATAGCTTAATTAACACATTTTATTTTTTAATCAACGTTTTGCCGCTTGGCTTGGTTACCTCTTCTTAGTACAGCACATCCGACTTGCTCCGAGTCTACTGGCAAAATTATGCTTCTAGATTCTGGCTTCCAGTTTCTCTCTCTCTCTACTGAGAAATCCTGCTTATTCTTTCCTGCTTAGCTATTGGCCATTTAGCTCTTTATTAAACCAATCAGAAGGTGCATTAGGCAGAGACAGGCACATCTTTACAGTGTAAACAAAAGTTCTGTAACCCTGCCTTCATCTGTTCAGTATTGTTTTTATATTCCCAGGTTATTAAAAGGATGGGGTTCTCCTCTCTCTATCTCCTTCCCAGTAGCCATGAGCTAGGTGGCTGCTTCTACCCAAGCATCTTTTCCCCGATGTCCTACTGTGCCACAAACTCTAAGTTACAAGGCCTACTGACATGGACAGAAAGCTCTGAACCCATAAGCCCAAATCAACCCTTCTTCCGTAAGTGATCTCAGATACACTGTGACTGTAACAGAGAGGAAACGTAGAGATGAAAGCAGAAGGGAGGAAGGAGGTTCTGTAAGACATGAGATAATTAAATGCACTGTGAAAATATGGGGATAGAATCAGTGGTGTCTCCTACATAACACTGATGCAAAATGAAGCTATGTCTTGGGGAGAACTGGAAAACAGTTTCTGAAGGTGCAGCTGGAGTCTCAGAACCAGCAAACATCTGAGGTTAAAGGCGTACAAATTTTTTGAACCATCAAGGTTGGGGATTGAAATCAAGGCAGTGGCTAAAAAACCAAGAACAAAGATCCTAGTGTTCTAAGTAAAGGGGAGTTTTGTTTTTAATGAGGCAGCATTTAAACATTAAAAACAAAACCAATGTAAACAGAGGTAAGGTTCTCTAATGAGTTTGATTGGAAGCAGGGAGATACAGGTCTCAAGGACTTGGTTCACTCTCTTACAAGGTGGTAATGTCCAAAACCCACAGGACTGACCAGATGGACCTGATGTAGAACAAGCTAAAGCTACTATCTCAAGATTAAATATCCTAGCCAGTGAAGTTTTGTTTTTACTCTTGCCCCCCCCCTTTTTTTTTGGTTTTGAGAGATAGCATCTCACATAGCCCAGGCTGGCTGTGAAGTCCCAGTGTAACTGAGGATGGTCTGATCCTCTGGACTCCACTGCCCAAGTGCACTATTACAAGTGTTTGTCGTCATGATGCCTGGTTTCATGTGGTGCTGAGGAATGAACTCAGGGCTTTACAAATTCTAGGCAAGTACTCTACCAAGTGAGGTATGGTTCAGTCCCCAGGTTTTACTCTGACCACTTCTGAGTGATTAAAGAAGGACCATTTACATTCCCATAATCATCATCATCATCACTATTTCAAAATTTATGTTTGTTTGTTTTTGCATAAGTGCATTTGTGAGTGCAAGCATATGCCAAGAGAGTGCAGAAGCCCATAGAAGACAGACGAGGAAACTGTATCCTCTGGAACTAGAGTTACAAAGATGGGTGCTGGGAACCAAACCCAGGTCTTCTGGAAGAGCGGCCCCCACTCTTCACTACTCAGCCACCTCTGCAGCCTTTACTTCTATTACTGAAGGTAATTTAAGAAAAATCAATGACTTATAGTTGTTACCACATGTACAAAATATCATCACAGTAACATCCTAGAATAGTGCTAGACTCACTAACAACATTAGAGCTTCTCCGAGTTGCCAATTAAAATTAACCATCACAGACGCAAGTAGAAAACTCAAGCACGTCACAAGCGGCTGAGGTTTTCAGAACCCAGAAGCCTGCACGAAATCAAGACATATGGCAAATGCTTTTAAATCTCAGTGGCTCCCTTTTTAAGACATCTTTTGATACAGGCTCAATCTTTCCTAAAATCTGTGCCGTGCAACAATTATAAATTGTATCGCATTTCTGAGATTTCACTGTCCAAGAGATCTTATTCAGGTGACCAAACCTTTCTGACTTTATTTGTAATATTTGCAAGTTTGGTTACATAAAGAGGGTGTTTGCTGCAGGGAATCTGAAAATGAATCCATTGATGTGGGAGTGTCATATATCAATCTGTTGATTTCATTGGCTGAGCAATAAAGAAACTGCTGGCCCTGATAGGTTAAAAGATAGGTGGGCAGAATAAACAGGATAGGATGCGGGGCGGAAGAGGAAGTGAGGTCAGACTCTGCTCTGCTTCCGGACATACTCGACATCTCTGCTATGGAGCAGAGACACCATGCTCTGCTCTCCCAGGCAGCTGCAACCCACGATGGACTTAGGCTAGAATCTTCCCCGTAAGCGCACCTTGGGGTGCTTACACACATCATTAGAAATGGGCTAGTCCAGGTGCGAGAATTAGCCTGTAAGGGCTAGAGTTCATGGGCCAAGCAGTTCTTTAAATGAATACAGTTTGTGTGTTGTTATTTCGGGCATGAGCTAGCCAAGCGGCCGGGGTGTTGGGGACGCAGCCCCGCCGCTTCCTATTTCAACAATCCATAATTAAAAAAAAACCATTTTAGCTGGCACTGGCTGTATATAAAATCCCTGAAGGGCTATTAGAAAGTAGTACTGACTTAGCAAAACTCTAGAAGATTCTACTTAAGAAACCCAAATTAAAAAATTTAGAACAATAGCAACAATAACAAAACTTAAAAACAAACCAAGACACATCAATGGATGTTGCCTTAGTTAGGTTTCTGTTTGCTGTGATGAAAAGCGACTTGGGGAGCAAAGGGTTTATTTCATCTGACAATTGTAGTCTATCATGAAGAGAAATCAGGGCAGGAACTCAAGCAGTGTAGGAACCTGTATGAAGGAACAGAAGCAGAGGCCACTAAGCAATGCTGCTTACTGCTTTGTTCCTCATGGTTTGTTTGGTCTTTCTTATATGACCAAGGACTGTCTGTCCAGGAGTGACACCACCCACCGTGAGTTGAGCTTTCCCACATCAATAATTAATTAAGAAAGTGCCCTCACAGTTCTGTTTACAGACAACCTGATGGAAATATCTTCTCAATTGAGATTCCACTTTCCCAGGTAACTCTAGCTTGTGTCAAGTTGAGAAAAATTAACCAAAACAGTTGACTCCTTGTCAGCTTTGTTAAATTGGGAGCATAGCCCCCAGCCCCTGGCATCCATCCCAGCCAACCTGGCCTGGGAGTTGTATTGGTCTGGACTTCAAATCCCAGCATGCCAAGTCATGCTCCCCCACCCCCCCCCCAGCCCTGGGATCAACACCACTCCCACAGGGTATTTAAGTTAGATCCCAGAGGAGAAACACGTGGGCTCCCTGCTGTCCTGTCTCCCCACCATGCACTTGGCCGCCCAAGAGCATCATTCTTAATAAAATGACGGGCATTTTGATTTGGCTTGATTTGACCTAATTGGATTTCTTGCGCTGGCGGAGCTGCCCCTTTCTTATTAATTTTTACTTATCAAGCTTAACCCGCAAATATATCACCATCAAACCATAAGCTTCCCTTTCGTTTTGTCCTTAAGATCTCATTAATATTAATATCAAAATAGAAAACACAATCTAACTTGTAAAAGTCCCACAGCCTTGAAAAATTCCAATGACTTGAATGTTGAAGGTCTTTTCTATAAGTACAAAGTCTTTCAACAGTAGGGTTCCGTAAAATAAATAGCAAGTTAAATATTTTCTTACTACAAGAGGGAAGAGCCAGGGCACAGTTACAGTCAGGTCCAAGCAAAACCAAAAATTCAACAGGGAAAATAACTGAGTGTCTGGTGTCTGGGGGTTACTCACAGTCTTCAGAAATCCAAAGGCCTGGACAGCTTCACTTCCCTGGCTCTGTCATTTACAGAACACACAGCTCATCTTACAGGCTCAGGCAAGCTACTCCACAAATGCTGCTCTCCGTGGTGGTCACCCCACAGTCCTGACAACTCCTATATGCAGGAATCTCTAAAGGCTGCACCCTCACCAAAGACTTCCTATCTTTTCTTCAGGGACTCTGACTCTGACACAGGGTTCCTAGCGTCAGCGTCTTTCCATGACCCCTTCAATCCCAGGCTCTCCGCTGTCATGGAAGCTGCACCTTCGCCAGTCTCTCACAGCACCTAGCCTCAGCTGCTCTTTTTAGTTTGTTTATTTTTGTTTTTCTTTTTTGAGATAGGGTTTCACTTTGTAGGCCTGGCTTTCCTTGAACTCACTCGGTAGCCCAGGCTGGCCTTGAACTCAGAGATCTGCCAGCAAGTGCTGGAATAAAAGGCACAAACCGCCACCACCACTCTCAGCTGCTTTTCAACCCGACAGCTCTGGTGTGACTGAACCCAGTAATATGGGAGAGACTCGTATACATTATCAAGTTCTGCCGCTTGAGATGCAGTTTTGGCCCCCTCTGGACCACAGGGTGGAAAGAGTGTAAGTTAATAGGAAGGGGGCTGTGAAAAACCAAAATGCAAACCTACTGTGCTCATGTTTTTTCCAACTTGACACAACCTAAACATATCTGGGAAGAGAGAATCTCAAGGATTTGGCCCATAGAGAAGTTTGTGGAGCATTTTCTTGATTAATTATTGATGTGGGAGAGTCCAGCCCACTGTAAGTAGTGCTATATCTGGGCAGGTGACCATGGGGATATGAAGAAACAGGATAAACAAGCCATGAGGGGCAAGCCTGTAGTCAGTACTCCTCCACGGCCTCTGCTTCAGTTCCTGCCCTGAGTTCCTGTTCTGGTTTCCCTTAAGAATTGATTGTAAGTTGTAAGATGAAATTAACCCTTCTCCACAAGTTATTTTTGATTAGGGTGCTTATCACAATGATAGAAAGCAAAATAGGGCATCTACTCTCTGGTTAGCCAATTGAAAAACACAAAATAGAGTTTGGTGGCAGATGGCTAAATAATGCTGATCTTATATTTAGTAGACCACTAAAGGAAAACTCCAATGCCAGGTATGGGATCCCTGCATGGGAGTTGTTACTCTGGGAGGCTCCAAAGGGCCCTTCCCTCAAATGTAGGCTTTTGTAATGTCGCTTGATTGTCCACCAGAAACAGGTGAGATGATTCTACTGCCAGAGATACCAGACATCTTGAATACAAAACATAAGTAAGCCAAGGTGTAACTGAGCTGGACACTTCTTTCTGTTAGATGGCTTTCATAGTGTCAGATGGTATCATGTGACCTGCTAGGGAGGAGAAGGCATAAACTATCTGACCCAGCTCTGAACATTGAACTGCAATAACAAACTGCCAGGCAAATGTACCCATTGGTGTAATAGTGGTACAAATATTATGGGGGTAATTAACTGCTCCCCAATGAGAGGGAATCCATACCCAGACTGTAAACCCAGTCAAGAACTCATGTCTAAAGAACTCATGTCTTAAGCTCCAGCATGAAATAAACTAGTGGTGCATAGCTAAGTTGGCACAGCTTCAAATTTTCTTATAAATATCTGCATTAGTACATGCAAGGAAAGGGTATTATCAGCCTTAGTCAAAAAAGCTTCTTACTACAATGAGTGGAAGGAGGTGAAGGTAGAGACACATGGTTGCCCATTTATACCATTTATATCATCCCTTTAAGGCTCAGGGAACTCTGCAGAAAAGGTAGCGAGTATGAGCCAGAAGACAAAGGCTTGTGAAGTGCCATTTCTAAGCATCACATGGCTATGGCAATCATGAACTCATGGTAAGTGTGCTCATTGACACTAAGTCCACACAAATCAGGGCTAGAAAACAGTCAGCCTTGAGGGGGAAAGGGGCCACAGGGCTCTACCAGTTACTGATCAACTATTAGCAACTAGTGCATTTTGGGAGAAAAGGAGGCATAGTATGTAGCTGTATATTTACCAACTAGTCCACCAGAGTCTAATGGATAGTTCCAAACCCATGGCCCCACAGAAAGACCTTGTTAATTCTGGAATATAAAACAAGACAAAATGTCAAGGATATGGGAAAAAAAGAAATTTGTGGAGAAATGGGAGACTAATGGAGTAAAATGGAATTAAGAGAGGGTGTATTGGGAGCGAATAACTTGAATGCATTATATGTATGTATAAAATTCTCAAGGAACAGAATTTATTAATTTAAAAAGTGTGCAAAACCTGGATTTGATTATCTCAATGGAATCTTCTTAGCATTTTTTTTTTGAATTTTCGAGACAGGGTTTCTCCGTAGCTTTTGGTTCCTGTCCTGGAACTAGCTCTTGTAGACCAGGCTGGCCTCGAACTCACAGAGATCCGCCTGCCTCTGCCTCCCGAGTGCTGGGATTAAAGCTGTGCGCCACCACCGCCTGGCTCAATGGAATCTTCTTAATCTGAAAATATTTCTTTTGTTTTAGCAATGAATGATCCTACTTTCATATATTAGGTTTGAGTAGAGGAGAAAATGATGGAAAACAATTAGAAAAACCTACCAAGCCATCACAAGAAACTGGCTTTGTGATACAGATGCTTTACTTGAGAGAGTGGCTTTAATAACTTGACAAGAAGGAACTTGACATGCTTCTTTGAGCTATTCTTAACGTTTCTGAGTATTTGTATAGCAAAGCACATTCTTTTCATATTTATCTTCCACCATATCATATAGTTAGACAAGTTAGCCTAAAACAGTGTTTTCCATGGGGTTTACTCCACCTTTAAGGGTTTGAAATAACTTTTATACAGGAAAGGAGTTCTCATGGTTTGTTTGACAAGGCTGTGATTACAGGACTAGCATTCCACGATACCTCCCTTTGAGAATCACTGGCTTAGCATCATCAGAACTTGAAGAGTTTGTTATGACTTTTGACCCCGCTGTTACTAATTTAGCTTTTCCATCAGTCTGAACCTTCATCTCAGCGCAGAGTAAACGTATTCTAATGATTCAGTCTATGCATATTACTATCCTTGCTTTTGTATTTTAAATCTTGTAATCACAAAGTTAGGAAAATTCTTGAATCCTCTCCTCTGTTAAACACCATAGATCTATCCATTTAGGCTCCTTGGCTCATGGGCCAAATAACCTCTAGGCATTTCCTTTGATGACTATGGTTGTGGGAAATATAGCCCTTTAAACTTTTCTGTCTCCTTTCTTCTTTGTTCCACTGCACAGCATGGGTCAGACTTAGCTGACTACAGTGCCTGTGCATGGATGGCCACAATCTCAGCGGTAACCTGGGTCATTTCTGGGCTACATGCCCTGAGCTCTCTTTACTCTTCCCACCTGCTCAGCAGTGCAGAGACTACAGCTAGGGAACCACAGCACTGCTGCTTGCATGGGCAAAGGTGAGTCCTCATTTTGGCATCTCCAGACCTGGAGCAGCCTGAAGGCAGCAACGGATATGCTGCTACTGTGGGGTTGGGAATAAAATATTTACAAACTCTAAAAGTCTTTTCCTTTGTTGTTGCAAGGGAGAGGGCCACTTGTTTGTCCCAGCTGCCCGACTAGCTTACACCCGAGATAGCCACACAGAAGCTGTATTAATTAAATTACTGCTTGGCCCATTAGCTCTATCCTTGTATTGGCTAACTCTCACATCTTGATTTAACCCATTTCTACTAATCTGTGTATCACCACATGGCAGTGGCCTGCTGGGAAAGATTCAGCATATCTGACTTTGGCGGCTCCATGGTGGCTCTCTGACTCTGCTTTCTTCCTCCCAGCATTCAGTTCTGTCTTCCCTACCTGCCTATATTCTGCCTCATCAAAAGGCCAAGGCAGTTTCTTTATTCATTAACCAATGAAAGCAACACATAAACAGAAGGAACTTCTACAACATTTCCCCTTTTCTGTTTAAACAAAAAGGAAGACTTTATTTTTAACATAGTAAAATTAAATATAACAAAAGTTATCAAGCAAGAAGTCAGCTAAAATATTTATATCTACTTTATCTTTTATCATAACTAGGGAAAACTATAACTATAACTATAAATTCTTCAACTCAATCAAAGACTCCAGAGGGATATAATATTACCTAAGTAAACAGGAAGTGCATTGTAAGCAACTTCCAAATTGAGAGAGACATCTTGCTGCCTGGACAGTCACACAAAGTTTTTCTGTACTGTTGGGGCATCCATATTCAGCATACAGGCCCATAGTACCCAACAGACTTTTTCATGAAGCAGGGAATTTCAAAGACAGTTTAGTTATTTTCTTCTGTATCCTGAAGAATGTCTCACAGACTCTTTCATGAAGCAGGAACCCCTAGAGGATCATCTCACCTTTAGGCAAGTTCAGCAGTCATCTCTCTGTGGGTACTGAATGTCCAGTGAAGCAGTCCAGGCAAGAGCAGTGTCTTCCCCAAATGGCTCAGGAGCCTCTTCAATGCCAATCTTCCTCTTGAAGTGATTGGTGCTACCAGGAACAGATGTGTCTCACCATCATGAAAAGTCCTAAGTTATTAAAACATTTTAAATGCCATATTCTGAAGGTCTCTGAAAGATTTGAAGAATACCTATCTAACTGAAATATATCTCTATACATCTAGAAAATCTAATTAACACGACTACAAGCTTGACTATTACAGATGATTATCCATTAACAACCTATACTTCTTAATTATACATTTTTAAATGGACTGCACAAGCACATCTCAGTCAAGAGCAGAAATATACATACAAGATTGACCTTAAATTTGTATCAATAAACCAAGATCCATACCAATGCAAATCATTCATATCTGTATCATATCCCCCTTTAAATGTAAATAAACATTTATAGACAATATTTGGGAATATGGTCACAGTTCTGTCCATACAGCTTCCTACTGACTGGGAGCTCTGTTACTCAGGTTTTTCATGGTGTATCCTGTGTGCTAGGTTCATCTCAGTCAGCAGTTGGGCGAAGTAATTTTTTGAGGGTGTTCACGGCAATCTTTCAGGGGGTGTGGTCTATCATACCATATTGGTCTAGAAGCAATCCACAGGTTCTCATCTTCTCTCAAAACAAAAGAAGAACCTCTTTTCCCAAGCAACATGTCATTAGACCCAAATTCTGAAACAAGATACCTTTATAATATACATGCTTGTTTAGCTTTGCAGCCCATACAATGAAATGTCTCTCTGTACTTAGCTCTTTCATAGTCAAAAAATTAAAAGAAAACACAATTTTGGCTTTACAGCAGCAATAATGGTGGACATTGCTGTGGCTGCCATAGTGGCTATGGCTGCTGGAGTTGCCATTAGTCGGTCAGTTGATTCTGCTAGTACAATGGATACCTTATAAGGGCAGGTTGCAAATGCCTTGGCTACTCAAAATAAATACTGCAGTTGAATTTGCAATTGGTTTTAGTTCAAGACCACTGTAAGGTTACAACTTAGCAGTTACTGTGAAAATCCTTAATGCTGCTATTCATGGACCCTGGAGTGCACAATTTACAAATTGACTCATAAGATTATTCTAGTTAGCAACACCAGGGTCCTCCTACCAGTGCTGAGACCTTGCTTTTAGGTTAGGGCTCCAACTTGCGCCCAGACTCATTAAGGATTGAGCAGGCTCAGCCTCTTTGGAGTGCTTATATGTGCTGGAGTGTCATCTTCATGTTTTCATGGTGCCAGAGCCAGAGGCAAGCTCAGGTCAATGTCACCACATGGTGAGTCCTCTTAGCTATTGCTCAGAGGATCTTTCAACATAAATCTGGCTGACACATGGTGATGGGTGACTAGTGAGCCAATGGCAGAAAAGGTTTTTGGGGGGCTGCCTTAACCTAAGACAGGAAATGTGTTTTGACCTGGATGCTTTCCCATGACGGGTAAGGGATGTTGCCTGACATCCAATGCCACCTAAGACAGGCCTAGTCATGTAATTTATAAAAAAAAAAAGGGGGGGGGACCTTTAGAGACCACAGGTCTACCCCTCCTCCTGGGACTTGTATTGAGGCGAGCTTGCAGTTTCTGACTAAACATCTCCAGCAAAACATCCTGTTTGTTCCAGTGCTCTCTCCTTATCTTTGGCAAAAGGAACTCTCGTAGCACTTCCCTAACACAGCTGTAGTGCCTTAGAACTTGTCAAGGGCAATGCTAGCCCTTCAGCTCCCTCCTGGTCCCATTCTGACCAGTGACCTTTTTCCTTCCCTTCCCAGGAGACAGCATTAAGAGCTGGATACAAATTTGTTCTGTTTTTACCCTTGGAATGACAAATTCAGTTTCTTTATTTTCTTCAATTCAAAAATCATTATTTTTTTAGGGCTAAACCTGGCAGAATACAAATTTTTAGGCTTATTAAAACTGCTAACTTATTATAGACTGTTAGGAAATACAAATTAGTCAGTCATCCTTAAAGTACTGATATAATTAATTACTGGGATAAGCCTTATTTAGGTCCCTGTATTTGTTTTCTAAGTCAAACTTAAAGCAAGTAATGAGAAACAAAGTTTGTCTAATTAGCTATACCTAGGCAGCCCTCATACTTCAGAGATCTGCAGAATATGGCATTTAAAGTAATGATGAAAGTTTATTGTTTTAAATAGAGACTCCAAGATCCTAACAGTGGCTTAAGGTCTCCAAATAAGATCATGGGACACCATGATGTCTTCACCTGGATTATGATGACACTGGCCACTGGCTGAGATGCCCCAGTGCAATACCTGTTGCCAGTACCTGGTCCAAATTGTGGGCAAACAGCAGGACATTGGGTAATTGATTGCACCACTTGGGTCTAGACAAAATAAGGTCAGTATTTCCCATGTCCCTCTTCCACAGGGGGGAAAATGCCTTATAGGCCTGGCTAAGACTGTAAGACTGCTGTTCTAGATACTTCTGCCTCCGATGCTATAGAAACCTGGGTATGGATAACTGTATATGGAGTCTGGTCCCTCTCAGCTTTTAATAGATTTGTAAACTACTTGGTGTGTATGCAAATATCATTTAGTCATCCTTTTGGGATCTCTGATAGTACTGATGGCTAGGCTAGCTATAACTTTGTTAGCTTAGCTTAGCAGCAGCAGGCAACAAGACTATGGTCAACTTGTTAGCTAATTTTATGTATATATAGAAGTCAAGCTTTACTTTTTCTAAGGCTACTAGTTCTCTTGATTAAAAAGGATGTTTTAAGAAATATAAAGGTCTGAGGATATAAAAGTTCATAAGCTTAGAGGGTCTAAAAAGTGACTTAAGATTAAATACAGGTTAAGATATGGAAAATGGTTCTGATTTCTTTCCCTTCCATGATATAGTTCTGATAAGCTGATAGAGTAATGGCTACTTACTGTTTGGGTCACAAGCTCATGATTTAAGATTTATTCTGCTGGTTGCCATTTCAATATGAACTTAAAGGTGTTTCTCATCAGGCCAAAGGCATCTCTGTCCAATCCATAACTGCCTTCCTGGAAAACAGAAAAATATAAATGCTTCTAATCAAAATCTGTAGTTTTTGCTAGGACTCAAAGGTATGAATCTATGCCTCTATTTACAGATACCCGTTATTTGCTTTTATCTATGATATGAATTTCAGTATGAGCCTAAAAGTTTCAAATGCATTATTTTCCTTTAAGTACATAAATTTTAACTTCTATTCCTAGTTTAAACTTATCTCAGTAGGGTTCTACTTGGCTGGCAGACACATCTAAGCATCAGTTGCTGACTACAACCTGCTCTAAATAACCGCAAGCCCTGGACTTCTGAAAGCTGATGTGAACCAGTCCAGCTGAAGTGAATGCACCCTGTCTCTTCAATAGAGTCAGTGAACCAGATGCTTCCAATGAGTGCCCCATTGCCTGAGTTCCCTCCTTTTCTTTGTCTAACCTTTCAGTCTACTTGGGCACTGTTGACAATGCCCCAATGTCAGCTTGAACTAGTTGCAGAATGGAACAGGTCATCCCATGCTCCCTTGCCCAAAATAGGTTGAAAGTCGGAGACAAGGGGGAACTCCCTAGCATGGGGGACAAAATGGCTACCTATAATGCCCGTTGATATACCAGACCATGGGATATTGTGTACTACTAGTCAGGCTTGTTCCGAGAATAACCTATGACATTGATCAGGAGTTCCTAGACTCATGCAGCAAGGATGGAGCCAGCCCTCAGGGATATGGAGACATAAGAGAGAGTCTGTGACAGCCCTCACCCTTAGCCTACATTTAGGTGCTAGCCTGGAGGGACTGGGTACAGGAATCTCAGCACTAGTAACCCAGAATCTCCCTGGTGGAGGTAGTTTTGCAGAACAGGAGGTGATTAGCTCTTCTTACAGCAGGGTGCGCTCTGTGCAGTACTAGGGGAAGAATTAGAAGACTTTAAGACAATCCTGAAGCCATTTTTGACAATTCTGAATCCTCTCAGCCTCTGTGCCCTAGTGCTTCCCCTCCTCCCCTGGGAACCAAGGACCTAACAGCTACACGGCACGTACTCAGTTCCTGAACAATTACCCATATACGTATGTTTTGGTTCGGTTCCCTGGGAAACAGGGTCAAAATGACCTCTTACCGCATCTGATCTGGCAACAGCTCTCCAGTCAATTATTGGTAATAGCCCAATCAGAATAGTCAAAGAACAACCCCCCCCTTGCTTCTGTGGCCCCTTTAAAAGTAGACTGTACCAGCTATTTGAGGTCTCTCGGCTTCTCAAATGCTGAGGGACCCTGTCATGACAGAATTAATAAAATCCTCATGCTTTTGCATCGGCTGTGGTGTGTGAGATGGTCTCTGGGGGCGACTCCTCGGTGTTTGGATGCTAGAGTCCAACAGAATGTTGTTTCTTCACAGATTATTCGGGAATAATCAAAGACAACATGGCTCAAGTTAGAGAAGGATGGCAAAATGGAGACCAGCCAGGGTTGGTTTGGAACCTGGTTTAATAGCTCCCCTTGGTTGACCACTCTCATCTCTACTCTCTTGGGACCCTTGGTAATTCTGCTTTTGTTATTGTTTTTTGGGTCTTGCTTTCTTAACCAGTTAGTGAAATTCATGGAAGACAGGTTGGGTACAATACAATTTATGCTCCAGAGATCATAAATTTACAGTCCCCCCAGGACTGAAGATGCTTATGAGTTAACTGTCAGGAACCCATGATTGGGCTCACTATAGTTACTAGAACAAGGGGGAATGAAGGACAAAAGTTCCTCCATTTTGTCCTCTTCCTCCATCTTGTGTCTTGTGTAAGCTATTTTCCATAAAACACTCCAGTCCTCAGAAATGGCTAGGGGCAAAAGTAACGCGCTAGCCAACTGGAAATTACAGATAACTGTAGAATGTCCCCACCCGAAGGTCAGCTGATAAAAAAACTTGACAAGCAACAGGTGAGGGTGAGGTTCGAAAATAAAAAAAATTTGTGAAAAGTTCCTAGGCACGAGTCAATCAGGATTGAACTTGTCACCCCAAACCCTGGTAATGTAACTTTCCTGGGTTTTGCCTTTAAATAATGCTCTCTAGAAGGGTGGAGTATCTCCTCTTGCTGCTGAGCTGACAGGGTCCCTATGGGTATGAACGATAATAAACCTTGCTTTTGCATTTCGGTGAGTGGGTCTCCCTGGTCGTCTTTTGGGGTCCTCATGGACTGGGCACAACAGCTTATAGTTTCAGGCATTAGTCCATTATCATCATGGCAGGGAGCATGGTAGCAGGCAGGCAGACAGTACTGGAGAAGTAGCTGAGAGTTCTACATTCTGATCCTTAGGCAAAGAAAAAGAGATAGAAACAGAGACAGAATCAAAGCCCTCCTTCAACAAGGCCACATCTCCTAATACTTCTAATCCTATCAGATAGCATCAATCCATGGTGACTAAACATTCAAATATATGAGCTTATGGGAGCCATTCTTATTCAAATTGCCACACATACTATTTTGTGTTTGCTTAAAAATAATTCTTTTTTTTCCTTCTTTTCTTTTTCTTTTTTTTTTTTTCAAGACAGGGTTCCTCTGTAGCTTTGAGGCCTGTCCCGAAACTAACTCTTGTAGACCAGGCTGGCCTTGAACTCACAGATATCCACCTGCCTCTGCCTCCCAAGTGTTGGGATTAAAGGCATGTGCCACCACTGCCCAGCCTGAAATAATTCTTAAATTGGGGACATTATAAAATGTAAGACACAGTCTTCACAGAATGAACAGACTTCATTGTTGTTTCAGGTTTCCATTATAGCTAAACATGTTTCTATTTGATTTTAGCCAATTTATTTACTTAATTATATATAGGGAGGGTTGTTACGTGTTCATGAGTGCAGGTACCCTTGGAGGTCTAAGTACCCTCCAGAAGCTGGAGTTACAGGCAGTTGTAAGCCTTCTGATGCACGGATTTCATGCTGGAAATTCAGGATGGGTCCTCTGCAAGAGCAGTATACACTCTTAATTGCTGAATCCTCGCTTTAATCCCTATATTTTTTTTGAGTAGTTATTTTATTTGTCTGTATGTGTGTGATAGTGTTCTTGGAGGACTGTTGTTTACATCTGTGCACAAGTGTGTGTGCTAATACTCTTGGGGCCAGAGGAGGGCATCAGATCCCTTGGAGCTGGAATTGCCTGTGTTTGGGAGCAGCCTGATATGACCTCGGGGTACTAAAATTCTTTCTCTGCAGGAGCAGAATGTGCTCACAACTGCACACCATCTCTCCAGCTCTCAAACGTTTTATTAAATGCACTCATTTTCCACCGTAACCTGAAGTCTATATAAATATACCGACTTCCTGTCACACGGCTTCTTGTTTGACGTTACTTTCAAGGAAAACAAATGATCACTTTCTCATGTCTCTAACGTCAGCACTTGAGAGACCGAGAGAGAAGGGCATGGAAAACGTGAGGACACCAGGTTACTGTGCAAGATCCTGCTTCAAAAGAAAAGCTAAATCAAAATGCAGAAAAGCAATGGAGCTGGGGGTGAAGCTCACTTGGTAGAGTGTTTGTAGCTGGTATGAAATCCTGGGTTCAATTCCCAGCACTTGGCAAATAGAGCGTGGTGGCCCTTGCTGTATAATCGTAGTATACAGATTACCCAGAGGTAGTGGGGACTTTTGCTCCTGTCACAAGCAAACAAACAAAACCAAAACAAATAATAGATTTTAAAAACATTGATTAATGTATTATTCATGCTATCTACATATCCTGTCTACTGCAGACTATAATATCTCAGGCTAAAGAGCAGTTGTCCACAATGCCCGAGAAACGGACTTTACTCTGTGGGCAACCCTCTTCCACCACGGCTTTTCCCTCCCGGATTACCCAATCACTCCAGAGCTCTGCTCTTCTCTGGTATTTAAAAGGCAGTCACAGCTGTGGCCCTCAGGACAGTTTCTTTTTTCCCTGACTGGAGAGAGGAAAGAGCATTATTGTCTTCTTGCTAAACAGGTTTGCAGGGCCACAGGAACAATGGACTCCAGGCTAACCTTAGCCACAGAGGAGCCCGTTAAGAAAGACAGTCTCAGGAAATACAAAATCCTTTGTGTGGTGAGTACAGTTGTTGATTTTAGTCTTACAAGCTTGGTGGCAGATGTGAGGTGCATGCTTCTCCGAGGCTTGTGTTTGTTTGTGCTGCTATTTAGGTTAAAATGTCAAGTAACTGTGTCCAGCTTTGTCCTTCCTGACTGCAAAGCAAGTTAGCATTATTAATTACATTCCGTTAGAACTTTGAATTATAATCGGTGAATATTCTGCTAAAAGTCAGAAAACTAGAACACTTTGCACTGTTTTTTTTTTCTTCCCCCACATGTTTATAGTTAGAGTTCAAGCCATTTTTGAACGGTATGAATATTGCAAGAGCAAACATTTAGTGAATGAAATCATTACCAGATATGTTTTGGGGAACTTGATTTTATCAGTATTTTATTTCGACTTAACTTCCACGTAGAGATAGGTGTCTGTTGTTGTTTCCTTGCTCACCTTCATCTTTTTATACTGTCTATCTACTATCTACCCTGTCCCAAAATACAATGTTAAAAATCTCTTTGGTTTTATTAGTCTGTTTTTGCCCTTCATCATCGAACTTTGGGAGAAATGGGGGGTTCTGTTCAGCACCCTAATTTCTCATGGCTCATTCCAGTGTCTGCTCTGTCTCCCCTGACCCCAGCTCTGCACCATCTCCACTTCTAATTTGAATGGCCCTGGCCCTAACAACAGTGCATGGATGCATGGATGTTGTTGAAGCTTAAGACTCGCTTGTTTTTTTTTTTGTTTTTTTTTTTTTTTTTTGGCTGATCTACCTTTATCTTCACTGAATGTTTTCCCTCATTTCCCTCATCTTATCCGTTTTTTTTTTTCTTGTTTCATCTGGCAATCTCTGTGTTCTCTTGTGATATTAAGTCACACCTGCCCTCCACTCAAGACTAAGCCACAATCTCTGACTTCTTGCCAGGTCTTGCTCCCTTACCTTGCTCCTATCCAGCACCATGTCTGTCTTAACTGTGGCTTTCCTCGGACTCCTCTAGGCTAGCACAAGCCACCACTCCTTTCTCTAGTAAGTGAGAGAAGGCAGGGCAATGAGCACAGTGATAATGGTAATCTAAACCCTCAACCAGTTCTCAGTATTAATCTTTCCAGGAATTACCAAGCAACTTTTATGCTATTAGCTTTATCTCATCTTTTCATCTCAAGGAATCAAAATCCCTTGGGAGCGAAACTTGTGTGTTCTGTGTATTTTTCTTTTCTTGCCGAGGCACCCATGGGCATGCACACAAGTCTGGGTTCACCTTACAGAAGACCTCCACTTCTCTTTCTTTGTGAGACAGGGTGTTTCTCTGAGACCTGGAGATTTCTGATTAGGAGAGTCTGGACTGGCCTTGGAGCCACAGGGATGTTCCTGTGTCTTCTCCCCGACAGAACATGCCACCAGGCCAAGCTCTTTTGTGATTTGGGTTCTGGATACTGAATTCAGATCCTTGTGTATTTATTTATAAGGTACACTCTATACTGACTAAGTTATCTCTCCCTATATGTTAGGAAGTTCATTATATTAAAATTATACCTTAAAAAAGATTCTAATGGTTCTCTTTCTCTCTTTCTCTTAATGTTTCAGTGAGTATGGTGGTATATGCCTATTATCATAACACTTTGATGGTAGAGGCAGAAGAATCAGGTGTTCAAGGTCTTCCTCAGTTATATACAAAGTTTGAGGCTGGCTGGTCTGATCTCCATGAGACCCCATTTCAAAAACAAAACAACAAAAGTAAACTAAAAAAAAATAACACATTTCAAGATTTCTACACATTCCTCTTATATTTTATTCAGCCAAACTGAAGCCAAATGTTGAGTTCTCAGTAAACTTTGGAGTCCAGAATCTTTTTCCTACTTTGTGCTCAGCATAAGGCAGCTTAAGATGCACGTGTATTCCAGTGTCCAGAGGATCAAATAAATTACACATTAAAAGTGAGCATGAATCTTTGGCTGCCAAGGAACTTACAGAATAAGAAAGAAAAGGAAAGGAAACCATAAATGCATGGAGTAAATACAAAATCATGAAAAATGTAAATTTTAGCATTGCAAAATTTTAAAGCACAGGAAGGGTAGCCAGACCCTTTTTTGGTTAGCTTTGCTTTGTGTTTTTTTTTTTCTTTTCTTTTCTTTCTTTTTTTTTTTTTTTAGCAAGTTTGAGTGGAGAAGACACAAGAGAAAAGATGTAGGACAAAGTATATTATTCTGTAAATCTGCAGCGTGTTAGGTTTACCATGAATAGTTGATCAACGTTGGCCTTAGGCTTTCTAATAATTCTTGTAGGGGACAACTGTGGTTCCTAGGTACTGTGACTAGGGGTTAACTACTTATTAATGTTTTTTTTTTCCCTTTTTTTGGGTGTGTGTATTTTTCCAGATAGGGTTTCCTTGTTTTTTTTTGTTTGTTTGTTTGTTTGTTTTGGTTTTTCGAGACAGGGTTTCTCTGTAGCTTTGGAGTCTGTCCTGGCACTTGCTCTGTAGACCAGGCTGGACTCGAACTCACAGAGATCCGCCTGCCCCTGCCTCACAAGTGCTGGGATTAAAGGCGTGCTCCACCTGGAACTCACTTTGTAGACTAGCCTGGTTGTGAAACCAGAGATCTGCCTGCCCCTATATCCTGAGTGCTGGGATTGACGGTGTGCTCCATCGTCACCCACTAATATTGTTCTTAAGTAGTGTTTACACTCACTGCCTCTCATTAAGCAGATGCACATTCAAATCTGGTACTCCAGTACAATTGGAGACCTCTGGGAAAATTGTTTTAATATTATATTAATGTGTCTTTTTGGCCACTGTATTTACTTTTGTGGTAAAAGTTAATGTGTTAATTTTTAAGTCGATTTTCAAAACACAAACTCCTTGAAGTCAACAGTTTGTGTTGTTCTTCATTATGTAAACAGTTTTGATACTACATTTGTTCCCTTGTTATCTTTCAAGAAAGGGTTTCTCTGTTGCTTTGGAACCTGTCCTGGAACTAGCTCTTCTAGACCAGGATGGCCTTGAACTCAAAGAGATCCGCCTGCCTCTGCTGGGATTAAAGGCATGCCCACCACTCCCCAGCTACTATATTTGTTCTTTTGCAAGGTCTACTGTTTCCTTTTAAATTAGAATCAAATTATTTTATTTTCAAAAGTCATTTGAACTTATGTCTATTACCACTGTTTTAAATTTTTTTTTAAATTACAGTTATTGAGGGGCATACACATATGATAGCATATAGTCAGAAGTGGGGTTTTCTCCTTCTGCTCTGTGGGATCCAGGGATCAAACTGAGGCCATCACCTTTACCCACTGAGGCATCTCACTGGACCCTGCTACCGTTCTTTGTGGCCACGTCCAGCACGTCCAGCCCTCAGCCGTTACTCTTATCACCTGAAGTCCTGGTTTAGGTAACAGAATCTAATCACATCACCATTTAATCTGATGGAAGCAGGGAGTCCCTCTCCTGCAGTGCTTTGTTGGCGGTAGTTATCACAATGACCTAAACAGTTTTTGGTCCAGAGGCTTCCAAATCATACAAAGCAGGCCCTTCCAGTGAATCACTTACATGCTGTTTGTTAACAGACGTTAATTATTTCCCTTGTCCTCTGATGGACAGCACAAAAACAAAAGACATGGCTAATGAGCAACGAGGCACTTAAGGGTTTCAAAGTTCTACTGGATGCCAGAATCATTTCCTACCACAGTTCTCCAAGGAAAAGCCTAGAGGAAACACACACACACACACACACACACACACACACACACAAAACCCTGGGAAAGGGGACAGTAAATACCTCCCGTGGTTTTAATTAATGCTTTTATTCAATATGGAGTTAAGCATACATTTGAATTATTAAAGTGTTTGAACTTTGGACATGTATAATAAATGGTGTACAAAACATTTTCTCATGGAATTAGGATGGATCTTCATCACTAGAGTCCTGGTCTAGCATGCACAGAGTCCTGGGATTGGTCTCCAGCACTGCGTTAGGCAGGCATGGTGGCACAAACCTGAAGTCTCACAAGTAGGTTGGCAGGGTGATCAGTTTAAGGTCATCCTAGGCTACAGCCTAGGCTACAGGAGAACTTCTTTCAAAAGCAGATACAAACAAAAATAAGTAATTTTTTCCAGATCTCTTTTTATCAGATAGTGAATAAAATAACATGCTTTGGTCATTGTTGCATCTGGTATCTTTTGTAATCAGATAGCAAATCTTGTAATTTTGTAAGCTGCTTGTACTTAGTATTGACCGATGAAGGAAAGATACTTCTCTGTCATTTTGTCTATATTTAAAAAAAAAAAAACATAGAGCTGACTTCTCCTTCTTTTTGTAATAGGTTCTTCTTGCTTTGTTGGTGATTGTGTCGCTTGGATTAGGCCTGGGACTTGGGCTCAGGAAACCTGAACAGCAAGGTATATCCCCTGGCATTTTTTGCCAACAAAAAATCAAAAATCAAAATCAAACAAACAAAATAAACAGTCTCTTCATTCTTCTGGCTTTAATTCATTCAAACTTGTTTTTCCCCAGGTCTGTTTGCCCCACCTCCACCCCACCCTATTTGCCTCGTAATCAACTTTAGTCTTTGTTCTTTCTGGACTGTACTCTTTCACCCTCACGTGCAAAATGCAAAGCAAAGTAAAAAGAACTCTGGTAACTAGTTGTCGGCATACTGCCTCAGTTCCCCCTGTAACTAGAAATACCCGACGACTCTGTCCAGCCTCTGGACCTCTCTGCTGTGGCATCCTCTTAACGCCACTAAATCCAATCCCCTAACCTCTGCTTTCTCCAGCCTTTAGACTTTCGCTGTATCAGCCTCTTGAGCTCCCAAAGTCTTCGCTGCTCTGCCTACCTCCTCTGTGCCTTGAGAGCGTGTTAATATTGCCCATCTTTCACCTCCCGCTATGTGCTTAATCCATACCAAATTCTTAAAATGTAGAACATCATAAAAGCTTCATTTTTTTCCTTATAAGAAGCAAAAAAAAAAAATAGGAGATACATGCCTCTAACTATAAAATCATATTCCCTTTGTTTTTATCCTACTTGTGTGAATATCAAATATATCATTTATAAGTAATAATAACATTTTCTGTAATTATAAAAAATTTTATTTAGTATCATGCAAATGTGCATGATATTTATGCATGTGGTGTGTGTGTGTGTGTGTGTGTGTGTATGTATGTGTGTGAGTGGACACCACATGTGTAGAGACCAGAAGACAAGAATCTGGGGAGTTTGTTCTCTCACTTTTTCTGGGGTGCTCAAGACTGAACTCAGGTTGTCAGGCTTGTATGAGAAGTTCCCTTAACTTTCTGAGTCATCTTATTGGCTGGTCTTCTGTAATTCTTAGTAGATTGTGTTGGCGTTTTTACTAAGGTGAACTATAAGGCTGTTTGTAACTCATCGGATACTGCTTTCCATGTCCATTTGGCTCCATTGAGAAAAATCTTAGCATCTCTTTATCAGGGAGGCTCTTGGGAGAAGCTAGCTGGCAGTTCTCCAGACATACTGTCATTTAAGAATTTTCACACAGTTCTTCCACGCAGCATAGGAACACGGCAGAGATTTTTTTTTTAAAGTGAATACTAGCTGGAAAATTCCCGCCATCTTGTGGCCATTGGACTGCTGTGTCTCAGGAGGGTGCTGCTGTCCCTGGCTGGAATGATCCTTAGCAAGCTGCATTAGCGGTATTCTTTGTACAAATGGGCATCATTTCTTGACTGTTTTATCCTCCAAATTGCATAAGTTGACTGCAAAAGGCCTATGCTAATCTCTGAACAAAATCCCCTATTGTCTCAGATCTTTCCCCTGTTCCTTACTTCCTTATACCTACTGGCTGGCTTCCCAGATGGTTCTCCTTTCTCCTCTCCTCTTCATCTCAGGTCTGAGCCTTCCTGCCAGCATCTCAGTCTTCCTTCCTCTCCCACTCAGGGCCCCTTCCACCTTGTTCATCCTTTTCAATATTTCTTGGCATATAGCACAGTCAGCTCTGTTATTCTTTATTCATTCATGTCTAGTCCCTTCAGCCCCAATGTGGAACAATTTTTAACCCTTCTCCACTCCATGTAACCCTCATTTGCAAGGTAAATTGTTCCTTGTGTGGATTTTAAGAACGTGTGTGTGTTCGTACACACTGATTACCATGTGTGCACATATCTTTTACTTAGTCACTAAAAATTGAATGTTGTCTTATGTTCTATGATTTTCTAATTAGGATATAGCGAAGACAACAGACTAAAGTCCTTTCAAGAATGTACATTTCTAGACTGAAGATGAAGCCCTGTTAATACAGTTGGTTTAGTACTTGCCCAGCACACGTGAAGACCAGGGTTTGGTACTCAGGACTACATAGACTGCATGGGGTGCACATCTATGGTCCCAGCACCGGGAGGAAAGTAGGCAGGGAGGTCAGAAGTTGAAGGTCATCTTCAGCCAGTAGTATGGAGGAGGAGTGGGTGTGGGTGTGGATGTGTGGGTGTTTCCAGGGAATGAGGAGTGAAACCCAAGCCAAGAATATGAAACATTAAGTCAGGCTGGTGTGTGGGAATGGATGTGGGTGTGAAGGAAATTTTGAATTATGAGCTCATGGAAGTAAAGAAGTGCGGATACTTTCCAAAGAAGAATGTGTGTGTGGGGGGGGGGCGTCCTCTTTCCCTTTCAGTTTGTCAGCTGTCAGTCCGAGAGAGGAGGGAGGCAGAAGGGCAGACAGAAAGCTTTGTACATGGTTTGTGACCACAAACATAGACCTCTGGAGACAGACACTGGTGAATCAGCTCAACTTTATTCCAGAGCATAAGGGATATATAGGACTCGGGAGTCTGGGAACAAAGCCCAATTTTCAGTAAGTGGCATGCTCTTATCACAGACCTTGGTATGTGGCAGTGGAGTCCTAGAGCAGCGCCCCAGCACAAGTTTTAGCAGGGATCTGTGCGAAGGGTCAAGCTAAAGATGAATCAGGCATCTGGTTTAGAGACAGCTTTTAGATAAGGTCAGTCCTCCAGGCCCAGGGGCATTCTCCAGATAAGTGCAGGTGGAGAGCAGGAAGCCTTGCTGGGGACGGAGGGATTTTCCATATTGCCAAGCTTAGAGAAAGCTATCAGGGTACGGCAGACTGTGACCTCTAACCAGCCAGCATTGTATTCCAACAGAAGAACATTCTCGGTAGCTAGAAACAGCAAGTGCAAATGCCTAATCCAGGAGAATGCCTGGTGTACTCCACCGAAGGGATAACAGGGAGATCACAAGCCAGACTTAATAGGACCAGAGGGAGGCAAGTTCCACGCAGAGTTCAGCCAGGTAGAGGAGAGAATCTGTAGGGGTTGGTATATCAAGTTCGATCTTGGATTATGAATACAATAAAAATCGACTAGAGGGTTTGAGCTGAGGAATGAAGTAATCTGGTTTGTTTCCAACTGTTGCATGAGCCAAGACTATTACTGTGTTTCAAACATGGAAAAGTGAGAACAGGAGTAGAGAGCATAGTTAAGGGGCTGAGACAGTTACCTGCATAAGCAGACAATACATATTTGGGTTCTGGAAACATTTGTATGGGTTAGAGCCCAAATCCTAACAAATTAAGTATAAAGAGAAAATGAGATGACTTAAGAATGACCCAATGATGGTTTTTTGTTTTATTTATTTATTTATTTGCATGAACATCTGGAAATGCAAAGCTTCCATACTTGGCATGAGCAGCACTAGTTTAGATAAAAAGACCCAGTTGCTCAATTTTGAACATGTTGAAATTGAAATGTCATTTAGGTGTTCAAGAGGCGAAGTCAAGAAGAAAGCTGATATGTGAGGTTAGCTGAGGGGGAAAGTTTTGCCTGGACACACACGGTGGTAATTGGATATCAAGCATCCTATGCGGTTCTCCACATCATGTGACTGGAGTAAATGAACCTTAAACTATTGGGAGATATAGGAAAATCCAGAAGTCTAGGGAGGAGCAGGCATGATTATAGGAGAAAATACCTGTGTCCTAGACAACTAGAACATTGTGTGAGTAGAGGGTGTGTGTGTGTGCATGCATATCTTAATACTGCTTGCCTTCCTGTTTTCCTTGAAACCAAGTTTTTCCTTTTCTCTCCACCTCCGTTTCAGCCTTAGCCTTTGCTTCTCCCATCCCATGGCACTGTGTTTCCAGTGATTGGTGACCATTTGTTCATATTGTAGTTGACCACTGTTTATATTCCCCATTAGCTATTTTCTATGTTGTCCCTCCAGGATAGTCACTGCTCCTGAATTCCTTCAGTCTGAGCCCTGGAGTCTGGAGTAGGCAGCAGAGTGGAGAGTCCCTGGTTTTTACCCATTCTCTGATGTTTAACCTTGTTCTTCCCACCCTACCCTCACTTGATAATGCTTGGTCTTCTTTCATTGACAGCTCTGTTTTTAGGGTTCCAGGGCAAAACCTTTGCCTTTTCTTAGATGTCCTCCCATTTTGTGCAGTTGTTAATTCCTTCTTTCTGTTAATTCTCTTTCTAGTTTTTTTCTTGCTTCTGTCTTCTATTTTTTGGAGTTTGGAAAAAGTGATCCTCACTATTTTTGTAAAATTCATGTGTGTATTTGGGGGGGGGGGTTGAGAAGTTGAGATTGAAATGCAAGTCAAATATAAATGAGAAAACTGTATGATTTATGTTTCTCTTCTTGAATAATAGTGTAAGTATTTCTCAAAATCTTTAAAGCTATGATTCTCAGCCTGTGCGTCTCGATCCTTTTGGAGTTGCATATCAGGTATTTACATTATGATCCGAACTGTAGCACAATTACAGTTATGAAGTAGCAAAGAAATAATTTCATCGCTGGGGGTCTTCACAGCATGAGGAACTGTATTAAATGATTGCAGCATTAGGAAGGTTGAGAACCACTGCATTAAAGTCATAAATAACAGAATATTAAAAGAACTCTTGGTATCCAGAAGTGCTTGGGATGTTTTTATAGAGATATATAAAAAATCCATAATAACTTGAACCTTCTATTTTTATTGTTTTTATTGCACCATGAATTTTTCTCTGCTCCTTATTCCCTTCTACCATCTTCTGTGACCCCCATGTTTCCAATTTACTCAGGAGATCTTATTTTTTTCTCCTTCCTATGTAGACCCATATATGTCTCTCTTAGGGTCCACTTTGTTGCCTAAGTTCTTTGTGGTTGTGAACTATAGGCTGGTTTTTCTTTGCTTTATGTCTAAAACTCACTTATGAGTGAGTACATATTATATTTGTCTTTCTGGGTCTGGGTTACCTCACTCAATATGATGTATTCTAGATCCATCTGTTTGCCTGCAAATTTCAAGATGTCATTATTATTATTATTATGTTTACTGCTGAGTAGTACTCCATTGTGTAAATGTACCATATTGTCTTTATTCATTCTTTGGTTGAGGGTCCTCTAGGTTGTTTCCAGGTTCTGGCTATTATAAATAATGCTGCTAATAAACATAGTTGAGCACATCTCCTTGTGGTATGATTGAGCATCCTTTGAGTATATACCCAAAAGTGGTATTGCTGGGTCTTGAGGTAGGTTGCTAAAGAAGTTGGTGGTAATGCAAATTTGAACCTTCTAATGTATATTGACATTATTTTACTTTAAGAAGATTCTTGCAGCTGGGCATGGTGGTAGACACCTTTACTCTCAGAACTTGGATGGTAGAAGCAGGTGTCTTTGTGAGTTTGAGGCCAACCTAGTCTAGATAGAGAGTCCCAGGGCAGTCAAAGACACATAGAGAGATTCTATCTCAAAAATAATAATAATTCTTGCAATTACAGACAACATATGGGAGAACTTTTCTGAATCTGTATAGTCATAGCTTTCTCTGGAATAGAATTAGAAGTGAAATCGCTGAGGTTAAAGCAAGAAAGCATAAAAAATTATGTAAATTTTAAGCATATGCAAAAGTATAAAATATCTATGTAATATCATCCACTAACAATTCATGACCAATTTCGTTTTATTTTATATTTATCTACTGCTTCTCTTCAATATTATCTTAAAACAAAAGCCTGGCATTATTTTATTTTCAAAAATATTTCAGAGTGTATTTCTAAAAGATATAAGAAACCGGCTGGTTGTGGCACACACCTTTAATTCTAGTACTTAGGGAGGCAGAGGCAGGTGGATCTCTGTGAGTTCGAGGTCAGCCTGGTCTATACAGTGAGTTTCAGGAGAGTCAGAGATAGAGAAATTTTAGATTTTACATTGTAAAACAGAAAACTGTCCCTTTTTTTTAAAATAGAGTTTAAAAGCCATTGCTTTGACTTGAATGGATAATAAGATTCCATAATTTATTCACAATGATTTATTCTGCCATCCTGCACAGCTATAATGTTTCCTCCTCTGAGATGATTGCAGTTATATTCATGTAGGAATTTTATGTAGATATATTATTTTAATATGTATAAATGATATATATATGAAACAATATAATTACATTAATTATATAATAACATGCTAATGTTATATTTTTCTCACACTCAGCCACCCTTTTTCCTCTTTCCTTCCCTTTTCTTTCCTTCTCCCACCTTTTTAAAAGGAACACTTGAGTCCTTTGTTTTACACTGTCATATAACTTTTCCAGCTGTTTTACCTCTTTATACCAACAGCAATCCAGCCTATGGACTGAATTACTGCAAACATTCCACCATATTTTTCATATGTTCATGAACCTTTTGTAATAGTACTTTGAAAATAATCTGACTGCTGTTTCGTACATTTTGGGGTCAAATAGAGTAGGCTGAATTTGAGAGGTCTGCCACTTTGAGAAACATTTATTTCCATGCCTTTCCCCACTGTCTTCATCTTGCCTTCTTACTCTCCTTTCTTTTTCTAACATTTTTTTTTTTTGGTACATTTTGAAATGAGTGGTCTAGAATACTCTTCTTGACTTCCAAGACACTTGTAGTTTGTTTGGCCTCTACAGTTACCGATTTTTGTAAATGAGGCAAGCATATCAGGAGACTCCACCTTGCCCCTTGCAATTGATCAGTTGTCCTAGTATAATGAAACTCGCTAATACTTTGTTAACATTTGTTTGAAAAGTCTTTTATTAATGCAAAGTCTCTGCGTCCATGTCTTTGTTTCCCCAGCCTTTCACTCTGATACTCATGGCATGGTTTGAAATATAACAGCACTTTTGTGTTCTGGGGCTGCAATAGGTAGATTACTTGCCTACCATGTTTAAGGACATAGCGTTCAGTCCTCAGCACCTTGTACCGTGGGTGTGGTGGCATGTGTCTCTTATCCCAACAGTCAGGAAGATGAGTCAAGAGGACCAGGAGTTCAAAGTTACCTTGGGTTATTTAGAGTTTGTCACCAGTCTGGACCACATGACACCTTGTCTCAAAAATATAATTTTGAATGGCAAATAAATAAATAAACTTAAAAAATATGTATTGGTTTCCAAGGAAGGGAGATAATGCTTGCAGAACTAAATTTTCCCAAACATACTACCAAGTAGTCTTTGCCTTCAAGTGTCTCTAGGAATACAAAGCAGAAAGCAAGTGTCATAAGGAAATTCTACATAGTATGTTTTTAGTTAGTTCTCATTCAATTCATAGTAAAGATAACTAAATTTAGCAAGGCACATACTTGGCTCAGGGAACATCATGGAAGATGGACAGAAATGTCCTAAGAACCAGAGGTTGGAGAGGACTGTTGTAAAACTGTCTCTGGACACTACAGGACTGATGTGACCAGGAACCCACAGAGGCTGTGGTTGCCTATACAAGATCTAAACAAGATCATGCCTGTCAACAGGCCAGCATGGTGATCATATGATTCCCCACTCCTGTTTGAGAAGTTATTCGCAACTTATGGTTGCTGGGGAAGAAGAATCAGTTTTCTTTAAGCTTTTGACCCCTGGTAAGATGACCATGATCCGGTACATGGCCCCATACTAGTGTGTGTGTGTGTGTATATGTGTGTGTATGTGTGTGTGTGTGTGTGTGTAAATGAATTGGATTCAGTGGACTATAAAATTAATAATAATAAAAGGATAGAAAGTTTGGGGTGGGGTAGGAGTTGGATCTGAATCTGGAAGTAGTCAGGGAAAAGACATGAGGTTAATACGATCAAAATATATCGTGTGCATGTGTGAAATTCTCAAGTAAATAATAAAATACATTAAAATAGCCTACATTCTTCTTGTTTATCCATGAACATGCTGATGATTTTAAGACTAGCATCGTTAGTTTATCTCTCAGACTCTTTAGTACCTATCTACTAGTTCAAATACACAGAAGCACTGAGCTTACGTTGTTTGAAACTCTCACCCTGCTTGTCAGGAGTCCTTAACTTATTCTTCTTTTTATTCTACATATAAATCTTCTCCCCAATGCACTTTCCCTTCTCTAGATTACGTTTGTGTCTTCTTTGTACATTGCTGTTACCTTCCTTTAGAGACGCATCTTTCTGATTGTTAGTTTGGGTCAAAATCCTGTCACTCGCTTTCTAAAATGCAAATCTGAGTTGCTCTTACTCTTTAGCGATTTCTCACAGTTTGGCCTCACGCTTCTTAGCCTGGCATAAGCAGCTTTCTTCTCCCTGCACCAGTCTGTCTATGTGATTGAACTCTGTTAGCCATTCCAAACTACTCATTGACCTTCTTGGCTTTGCTAATTTACAAAAGCCCCACCCCCAGCCTGAGTGGAGTCATCCTGCCCCTTGCTAGCTTTGATCCTACCCTCTGTGTAATCCCATGCATGACTTGTATATACCTTTTTTTTTTTCTTATTCAACACAGCATCATCACACTGAACTCTAGTCTAGTCTCAGTCTGGGCTACGTATGTCTATATGTTCTCACCGTCTAAGAATGAAACCCCAGCCGACTTCTAAATGTTGCTGTTCTTTGCCTTTCATTTGACAGGCAGCTGCAGGAAAAAATGCTTTGACGCTTCACATAGAGGACTGGAGGGCTGCCGATGTGACTCAGAGTGCACAGGCCGAGGCGACTGCTGCTGGGACTTTGAAGACACCTGTGTGAAGTCAAGTACGGGCTTTAGCAGTCTGTCCACTAACTTCTTAGCTGTGCTGCTATCGTCCTGGCATCTCCACCCTCCACCATGTGTTTGTTTCCATAACAAAGTACTATAGTCTAGATAGAGTCTGGAGGCAAGAAATCCAAGATCTAGATGCTAATAGCACTGTCTGTGGGGGAGAAGAGTTTTGTGCCTTTTCTTTGGAGTCTGGTTGGCCATTGGCAAACTTTGACACTCATTGACTGGCAGTACCCAAGCTTCAAACTCTGCTGTCTCTGTCATGTGATCTATGACTCCTCACATAGCCTTTCTCTGTGCCCCTGTTTCCAACTTTCCCCTTTTTATAAGTAAACCATATCAGGACATGGTGGTCCATACTTGTAATCTCCATACCCAGGACGCCAAGCAAGAGGGGTTTCTGTGAAGATGAGGCCAACCTGGGATCTAGAGTGAAGGTTTATCAAAAGGAAACAGCACCAAAACAGAGAGAGAAGAGGAGAGAAAGGGAAGGGGAAGAAAGTCAGCCATTGCACTGAGGATTGCCATACTGACTTCACTTTCCTTGATGCTTTGCCAATTACTTGTATGTATTTGCAAGTATTCACATATAATGAGGATTGGGCCTTCATTATCTCTTAAGACTGCACAATTCAACCCACAGCATCTTTCCTGGATGTCTGCACAAGGCTAATTATCGTAATTTCCCCCTTCTCAGTGCAAAGCACAGAAGCCCACACTTTGACTGCAGATGAGGTATGACTGTACAGAAAGTGAAATGGTACATAATGACCTGGGTTTTCATTGATCTCTAGGGTGCTCCTATTACTTCTGTCACCATTTTCCTTTCTTTATTGGCTGTCCTTAGACAAGGCTGGGCAAGGCTTCTCTTAGATATATTCATATTGCATCAGTCAGTGCTCTTGATGCTTCACCATATGGAATTCCTACACTTGAGTGGGAATAGGACCAGGGTCCTGATCATCTGCAAACTCAGAGCACAGGTTCAACTTATGAACTCATTTCTCTCTGTTACCTGAGCAAGGAAAGTGGAGTCATGGCTTCTTCTTGTTTTGTATGATGTACTATCATTTATTGAAGCAGCTAAGTCAAGAGTTTGACTGTGTTGTAATGACAGAGGGGGGAACGCATGGCATTTGCAGTCTTTGTTTTGTTCACGTAAGTGCTCAGGACTGACTTGCGTGTTTTTCCAGCTCAAATATGGACATGCAATGCTTTCCGCTGTGGGGAGAGCAGATTGGAGTCGAGCCTCTGCTCCTGCGCAGATGACTGCTTGGAGAGGAAGGACTGTTGTGCTGACTACAAGACTGTGTGCCACGGTAAGCAGAGGGTGTTGGCGAGTTGGCCTCGGTGACTTCACTGGAACTCAGTTTCTCACAGAGAGAGAGACAGAGAGACAGAGAGAGAATATTTAGCTATTACTCCATATAGAAGAAAAGATAGAATATATCTCATAGATGGGATTAAAGAGCCTGGAGTCTTGTCATCATGGAGACAGCAAGGTGTCTACAGTCCAGTGACCATACCACATATGGTTTGAGATACTAGATACTACATGACAAATTCCAAGAATAAAGTGTGTGGCAATGGTTACACAACATAGCTATCAACCCTACGTTGAACAATCTGTGTCTTGAGTGATCTAAGGACTAAGAGTCCTTAGGGATTTATTACCAATGCAAGATCCCAAAGCAAGTATGTGACTCTTGGCCATGCCAACTTGCTTCACAGAGATTAGAAAGTGTTGGAACCTCATTTAATGCTTCAGAACACCCGATGAGCTATGAATATTATACATTACACAGATATTAAACTTCTTCACACTCAAGACCCTGTTCCTGTGATTCTACACTCCATTGAGTTAATGTTTTTAAATAGAGAGATCAAGTTGAATTCGAAGTTTTGAAGCAAGAGGCAGAAATTAGAGTGTAAATGTTGCTAGAGCTGGGACAACTCTTCACCTTAGATGAGGTAGACTCTAAAAATGGTGGAAAGAGGCCATGATGCTTTGAATAAGAAATGTCTTCCACAGTCTCAGGATTATAAACTCTTGGTTCCCCCAGTTGGTGCTATTTGGGGATGTTCAGGAGGTATGACCTTGCTGGAGGATGTGTGTCACTGTGGACGGTTTTTCAGAGCTGAAGTCCCCCTACCACTTCCAGTTTGCTCTCTCTGCTTTGTATTTTGGTTAAGGATGTGAGCTCTCAGGGTTTTGCTCTCGCTGCTATGCCACTTGGGTTTAAGCGTTCCTGCCACAACAAATTCATATTCCTTTAGAACTTTAAGTTCAAATAAACTATTTCTTCTATAAGTTGTCATGGTCATGATGTTTGACCACAGCAACAGACAGAGAAACTAACACACAGGCCCAGACCAAGAGACTTTAGGCAAGGCTTCTTTGCTTTTTAAATTAAGACAACTCCTCAACTTAGCTAAGATATATAGTTCTGACAAATTGCAGAACAGAGAAAGCATGGTTACCACAGAAGTTCCCATCTAGACCTTTTGTGCAGATAAGGACTTTCAACTGGTAGAGTGTCCAGTCCCTACTGGCCCAAGGCTGAGCTTATTGGTCAGCATTGACTATTGGGGCAAAGCAGGTTTCAAGAGAAATAGTCTGCTTCTTCATGAGTAGGATGCATTTGCAATGCTGTGTTTTTAACACAGGAGACGGGGGCATGCCCAGATCCTTATTAATTCCTTATTTATGACTTTTCTGTGACAAAATAGGTGTGAGTGAGCCTTGGGAACACCCCCCCCCCCGCCAGCACATTATCTTTTTATCTTTCATTTGGGTGACTCCTAACTGTCTTAGAAATATAACTCGCTATAGTCAGGAGCAGAAAGGATATTTTGTATTGATGTATGAGTCATCTTATATGAAAAAGAATTAAAAATAATAAAAAACGGCTTACTGGAAAATAGCCTAAAATGGTAACAATTTCCAAATGCTTAGTAGTGAATATTGAGTCATACACTTTTTTCTGAGTATTTCAAAAGGCAAGTATGGTTTCTGGTTGGCTTAGTTTTCTAATTTCACTGACCGTAATTTCTCTTGTCCTTACAGCCCTCCCTTCTCTTGTCCTAGTTTTGCAACTTTAATATATTAACTGAAGGCTTGTGCTGAGATCATGTCCAATTTCTTCTGAATTCCCTGCTTGACTTTTACAGGCGATGAGGTTGTTATAAACAGTGCAGGAGTTTAGCCTTATACACATTCATTAGTCTGGTGGGGCTAATCACCTGTTTATTTTCAAATTAAATTTAGATTTTTTTTCACTCTGAAGACATATTTAGATTTAAACAAACAGCTTCAGAGAGTAGGGTGAAGATAATTAGAATCATTTGGGAGCAAGAACTTGCTCGTGGCTTTCATATCTTGGCAAATTTAGAAAACTTTGAACACTGTGATTAATTTTCACGTGCAGAGGTAGAGAGAGCCATCTGATGTGTCCCTCATGTCTGTCCACACCTATCTTCAGCCCTTATCATACCAGGGCCAATCCCATCTTATACTGACAAAGCATAATTTTTATAAAGGTGGCGTGACTTGCAGATAAAGGCAGAGTGAGCAAGGCAAAGGTTTCCTGACTCAGCAAGATAAGCCACTGGATGGTAAATCTGCTTCAGAGAGAAGTGTGTGTTAAGGATGGAAAGATCACTGAAATAAAATCACTGAAATTGTAGCCTGTGGGGGGGGTTGAAATTGTTTATCCGTTTGCACAGGAATTTGGTATTTATTTGCTATTGTGCAAGAATTCCTCACTGTATATTTTTACTTGTTCTCTACTAGTTATACGTTACCATGAGTTGTAAAAGGAGTAACCAGATAGACTCTCATTTATCTAGGTAATTGAGTGCTGTATAGACTGTGGACTTTTAGGTAATTCCCAGTGGGAGACTAACATGGAGTCTAGGACCATGATGTGCATATCTCCAAATCTTGTATTTCCTTTTCTTTTGCTTGCTAAAATAGTTTTATGTATATGAGTGTTTACCTCACATATGTCTGTATACCGTGTCTGTGCCTGTTTTCTGTGGAGTCCAGAAAAAGGTGCCAGATCTTCTGAGACTGAAGTTAAAGATGGTGTGAGCCTCCATGTGGGTCTGGAAATTGAAGACTGGTCTTCTGCAAGAGCAGCTAGTACTCTTAACTTCTGAGCCATCTCTCTAGCCTTGTATTTTCTTTATTTTACTTTAAAAAAAAAAAACAAAAGTATACACATCACTGTCTTCCTCATCATCTGTCTCTGTCTCTTTTTCTCTCTCTGCCTTTGTCTCTCTCTCTGTTTCTGTTTCTTCCTCAAAAGTTCAGATTATTACCAAGATGGTGTTAGCATCACCTCTCTGGAATATTTTCAGTATGTCTCTAAGAAAGATAAAAGTTTATTAACATTATAATACTACCTATAAATATCATTACTTCTATTCAACAAATATCTAATCTATACTCAAAATTTGCTCTTTGTTTCATAATAGATTTTTAAAAGATGTAAACAAAAACCAAATAGGTGCTTGCTACTGCAAGTGACTGATAGATTTCAAGTCTTGTTAAAGCAAACAAACGAGCCATGCCTCCCCTCTTTGTGCCTCTGACATTTTATATGCTGGAGAAAAATGAGGTCATTTATTCTAGAGAGTTTCCTAGTCTAGGTTTTGCTGATTGAATGCCTTGTGATTTAAATAATTTATCACTCCATAAATTCCAGAAATGTAGTAGTTAGAGCCAGAACATTGTTGAAACTCTGGTATGTGTTGTTTTATTGTGAACTATATTTTGTAAGGAATGGTGTTGCTTCCATCATGGTGCACATTACGTCTGCCTGTATCTTCTGTGGGAGGCGGCATGAGAAGTTGCACAGAGTCACATGGGTCTTCTGTCATTTCTACTTTGTTAGCTAGCCGGAATGCTCTACAAAGGGAAACATTCATGCAGCAAACTTTTGTCGTTAAGATTTCTCAGCATTTTCTATATGATAGCAAAGATCTCAGTTAGCTACTTCTTTTCTTCATGGTTTTCTTCTTCTCTTCTTTCGGTTTTGTGTCAGTATTTATTAAATCTATTCTATTATAGCCATTGTGAAAATATCTTTCAGGTGGGGTGTAAGAAAAACAGACCCATTAATGAAGAAATATTCTTTCCACTGAAGGACTCTCCTTTGTTTTTCTGGATGGGGTGGCTTCCCTTCCTGGCACTCAGCAGTGTAGATCACTGGTCTCACGTCTTTAGAGGCCACTGCCCTTGTCACTACATGACATCGGGCATATTGTGTTCTGGAAGAAGTTAGTCATCCAGTGATATCAGTTAAACAGTTAAAGAAGATACACCCAGCCAATCCCTTCTTTCTGTTTGTGTGTGACAAAGCTGTCCTAAACAATGCAATCTGCTTTGCAGGAGAAGCCCCATGGGCATCAGAAGCCTGCACCACATCCCAGGAGCCCCAGTGTCCAGAAGGGTAAGCAAGAATGGCATGGGACTTCAGCTCCCTTTAGGCATACGATGCTTTAGGAAGAGGCCAAGTAGAATTTCCACACTCTCCTCTCCAAATATAATCATTCGCAGAAGTTTGGGCTCCTAGTGGGTTCACACTCAACAGACATTTGTTTGCTTTGCTGTTGACAAATCACTTTCGTGTTTTATTTTATTATGTTCATGCCCCACGATAACTAAACACATTTGTTGCCATATACCCACATTCCCAGGGTCTTATGGGTAAGATTGGAATTCAGACTAAATTTACTCCTGCCGGGACTGTTTTCAGTCAATTGACATCCTCACAATAGAAGTATCTTCCAGTTGAGGGAGGGGAAGGGATTTATGGAAAAAAAGGCTCGCAATGACAGGAAGACCTTTGTCAAGTCATGTCCACCCACCACGCCTCTCCTCTCACATATATATGACTGTTGCTCCTGGGACCTTGGTGGTGCCTAGAGCCATGTCCCTTGTTACCTCCCCCTCAGGGTGAACTCCCTTTTCCTCCTTTGTCCCCTGCCCTTACTTTTCTAGGCCCAGCAGTTAGGGATGACAGTGGGGTGGCAAAAGATGAAAGGAGTACTGGGCTTTATGAAGAATCAGCGTTTTAAAATAGCACCATTTTATTTAAAAAAATATATGTATGGAGCCTGACATGGCCGTATGCCAGCATAAGGAACCCCAGCTACTTGAGAAACTGAGGCATAAGGATCACTTGAGCCAAGGAGTTGGAAACCAGTTGGAGCAACAAAGGGAGGTGATGTCTTTCTTTAAAAAAAAAAAAAAGAACATGTCACTTGGGCAATGGTGGTATACGCCTTTAATCCCAGCACTCGGGAGGCAGAGGTAGGTGGATCTCTGTGAGTTTGAGGCCAGCTTGGGCCACAAGTTTGGGCTAGTTCCAGGACAGCTTCAAACCCTGTCTTGAAAAAGAAAACAAACAAAAAAATTGTATTAAATCATAGCTCTTGAAACAGAGATCTTGGAAATAAAATGTCTGAGTTGATAGATACTAGCCTGAAAAGACCAGGCTCTTGGATAAGAACATACAACTTTTTATTTTATTTTATTTTTTAAACACAATCTTTTCTTATTTTACATACCAATGAATCCCAGTTCCCTCTCCCTTCCCTCCTTCCACTCCCCACTTTCTCCCCATCTCACCCTTCCATCCACTCCTCAGAGGGGGTAAGTCCTCCCATGAGGAGTAAACAATGTCTGTCACATCACTTTGAAGCGGGACTAAGGCCCTTGTCTAGATTGAGCAAGATGTCCCTCCATAGGGAATGGGCTCCAGAGAGTCAGTTCATGAACTAGGCAGAAATCCTGATCCCACTGCCAGTGGTCCCAAAATTGCCCAAGCCACACAATTGTCACCCGGATTCAGAGGGCCTAATTTAGTCCTATGCAGATCCCCCAGTTATCAGTCCAGAGTCCAGGAGCTCCCACTAGTGTGGGTCAGCTGTTTCCGTGAGTTTCCCCATGGTGGTCTTGACCCCTTTGCTCATATTATTGCTCTTCCCTCTCTTTGACTGGACTCTGAAAGCTTGGCACAGTGCTTAGCTGTGGATCTCTGTGTTTGCTTCCATCAGTTACAAGATGAAGGAAGAACCCACAACTTTTAGCACAAAAATTCAGTAGAAGTTTGAAAGGCTTCACTGGCCCAGGGAAGAGAGCAGAGTATTTTTAATTTATTTTATAATTAATATGCACATAAACAACACAGAAATATAGAAATATGGAGAAAACAAGGAGAGTATCTGAGTTAAGCTTATAAAATGTTTATTAAGTATATTAATTATCCATAACAATAGATTCCACTTTGACATTTTCATACAGGTACATAATATATGTGGATTGTGTTCTGTTGGGGGTACAAAGGTTGGGCTGCCCACAGATCACTAGTCAATCCAGGAATTTCAAACCCAGAGGGGTCTCTATCTCTCCTTAGCTCCCAGTCAATACAGCCCTTAGGGGAGATGTCACACACGTACTTTACGACCTCCTAGATTCTATAGAGCCCACCCTCATGATGGCACGTATTTTGTGAGGGACTTTATAAATGCTCACACCTTAAGCTTTACTGTGTACCTGGAATTGGAACGCTTATTGCCTGGAAACCCTTTTCCAAATTGTACTGTGTTTTAAATATGCAGACAATGAGCTGCCTGGCATCAGACTCCTCAAATCCGAGACAGACTGACCAAGTCAATCTGAACGAAGTCTTCATTCTCACCTCTTTGAGGCTTACTTCCCTGCCTGGACCCCTGCAGGGTCCCCTCAGTATTCACCCCTTCACCCCCTTCTTGTCTCTTTCACTCCTGTTGACCCCTTTGTTCTTCCAGCTAGCTTCCTTTAACCCACTTTCTGATCTTTTGTGTGTATGTATGTGACCAATGCATTTGATTAGGGCCCTTCGTAAGGGTGTGGGTGGGAGTTGGGTTACAAGAGCTGTGCCATGTCTACAACACTCAAGAAAATGTCTCTCCCTCCCCATCAAACATTGTCTGCATATATCCTCAGGGAAGGACTGAGGCTCCCTGAGCAGCTCCCCTTCTGCGCCAGGCTGCTGATAGGTCCAGTCATGTGGAGATTTTTGTGAAGGTAATCATGACAGCATGAGTTCAAGTTTGCAACAGCCATGTCTGGAAGTCAGTATTACACACATGCATGCACACACGCACACACGCACGCACATCCTCATCGGACTTTTATATCCTATCTGTCCCCTTTTTCACAATGTTTCCTGAGCCTTGGAGTAGGTGATGAAGACATCTCATTTGTGACTAAACATTGAAAAATTAATTCTCAGCACTTTGGCCAGTTATGAGTCTCTGTATTAACTGCTGACCTCTGCAAAAAGATGGTTTCTTTGACCGAGACTGACTACAGCGCTGTTCTATGAATAACAATAGCAATTTACAAGACAATTTTATAGACACAGCATGTCCATACCAAAACAACACTTTCCCCTAAATTCACAAGGACAGATCGTCCTCTTTCTTTGGCTGTGTAACTGGTTGATCTCCCTTCTCCTTTCTCATGGTTAAATTTAGGGAAACCCTCACTGAGAGATAAAGTTCCTGGCTCTCTGGCATGCTATTTGACTTATGCCAGTTTTTAGATCCATCAGCCCTCTTCAGCAGCCTCTAGAAGAACAGCAAGGGGGGGCTGGAGAGATGGCTCAGTGGTTAAGAGCATTGCCTGCTCTTCCAAAGGTCCTGAGTTCAATTCCCAGCAACCACATGGTGGCTCACAACCATCTGTAAAAAAAGAGGTCTGGCGCCCTCTTCTGGCCCTCAGGCATACAGAAGAACAGCAAGGTTGTACAACAAAGCTTGAGTGCTGGTTTTACCCATGGAGCTTGGCACTAGGCACTTCTGAGCTTTATCCAGGAAGCTGAATATTAGCGACACAGGGCTAGAGAGATGGCTTGGTAGTCAATGGTGCTTGCTGCCCTTCCAGAACACCCTGGTTTGGTGGCCAGTGCCCACATCTGTCCATATATTTTCTAATATAAGCAACACCATGCCACTTTATTTTTTAAAAATATGTATTTTTAATTTGCAATCACGTGTATAAGAGCGAATGTCCATATGCAGGTCCATGCACTTGACTGCAGTGGCTACAAAAGCCCGAGGATGGCATTGGATTTCCTGCAGTTGGAATTGTGAGTTGTCTGACGTGGATGCTGGGAGCTGAATTCAGACTCTCTGAAGAGTAGAATGCACTCTTAATGGCTGAGCCATCTATCTAGCCCCTATTTTTGCTTCTTGGTTTGTTTGTTTTTTGAGATAGGGTTCCTCTGTGTAGCCCTAGCTGCCCTGGAACTAACTTTATAGACCAGACTGACCTAAAATTCAGAGATCTGCCTACCTCTACCCCCGAGTTCTAGGATTCAAGGTGTGAACCCTCAACCCCCCCCTTTTTCTGCATATTGTAGTTCCAATGGTCCAGGTTTTTCATTTTTATTTATAAATCAAGAAATACTTCCCATATCCTCCTATTTTCAGCATATGATACAGTAAAACTTGGACACAAACCTCAATAACTAGAAGTGAGAACACATAAGATACAGAATATTTTCACCTCCCCAATGAGATACCTTGTGTCCCTCCCCAGCCTCTGCTCCCAGAAGGTTTCTGAGCTCCTCTCCCACTGAGCCCTGATTTAGACCTTCCCATCGATGGAATCATACCACATATCCTCTCATGTTTGGCTCTTCTGGCTTAGCACAATGATTTTGAAACTCAAGCATGCGCTGATATCAGCTCTCTCTGGGTAGTTGTGCAGGACACTGCCCTATTTGGACAATTGTCCCGTTCTCTTGTTGTGTGATTGCTATTGGTCACTTGGCAGTCACACCTCCTAGAAAGCTTGTTCCCACCTCATGGAGACTAAATCTGGCTTCCTTCTGTGTGCTAGACACTGTACCCAGATTCAGCTCCTGGCCTTCGCTTTTCATTTCCTGTGTCTCCTTTACACCTTTAGTCTCAGCGTCTAGCACAATGCCTTGCTCGAAACTCTGTTAATTACTCTGCAATAAATAAATCTTCTCTGCAACCAAACAAACTGGTTTTCTGGTTCCCCTTGATGGTTTCTTCTACAACATCAAAGTGATGGCAGTACTAGTAACTTTTTAAACGTTACTCGGTCATGGTGAGGAAGTGGAAGCCATTTTGTTATTTTACCTAGCACCAACATTCAGATTTGCTTTCAGTCATTTTTTGGTAGTTTATTAGAATTTCAAGGATTTACTCTAACCAAATTTCTTTAAAAACTATGTTTTGGTTAAGAAGCCGTGGGATGTATAACTGCTTGAGCACAGAGGTGAAAATTGCTTTGCCATACCCATCTCTCTCTCTCTTTTTCTTGGTTTGTTTTTTTGAGATAGAGTTTCTCTTCTATAGGCCTTGACTGTCCCGGAACTCACTTTGTAGGCTGGCGTCAAACTCAGAGATTCCCCCTGCTACCGTCTCCCAAGTGCTGGGATTAAAGGCATGTACCACCATGCATGGCACCATATCCATTTTTCAGGCACTATAATGAAAAACAAATCTACTGTGTTCATAGTTGCTATTCGTGAGAAAGCCACACTGGAAAACACCCAAATGCCTGTCAACAGAGGAAGGAATGAGGGAATGAGTTGTGATTCATTCATGCTTTGGAAAATAAACAAATGTGACGAGGAATGGTTTATAATTTTAAGCCTCAAGATAGATTAATTTCAGATATGATAAATGTCAAACAAAAGATAGTGTAGCCCATATAATATATACTGTGTGATCCAATTTATGTATAAATTCAGTATCAAGGTAGGAGCAATAGTTCCTAAAAGTCAAGCTACTTACTGCTCATCCTGGTTGGAGATGGTGTTTGCCAACGTGAGTAATGGGGAAAGGAATCCGGGAAACTTCTGGGGGTATTGTTCATGTTCTGTTTCTTGATCTCAGTGATGGCTACATGTTAGAGTTTGGCAAGTCAAAAAATTATGAAGGTATGTGTCTGTCACATATGAACGTGTCTATCATGTAGGCAAAGGTCAAAAGGAAAAGATAAACAACAAAATTTAAAAACACAGTTCATGCCTGTAAGTTCAAAACTGCTGTTGAACAATTTATATTAAAAACTGGTCGAGAAGAGCTTAAAAATTTGTGGATGTGTGTTAGCATACCAAGAAGTGAGCAAAGAGTCAAAGAACAAAGCTTCAGAGTGAGAAACGTATCATGAAACCGTTACCACATTGATGTCCTGGGAACATTCAAAAGGTGGCTGAGATTCAGCGACTGTTGCGCGACCTGGGACTGTTTCTCTGAGTGTATCTTCTAAGTGTTTTCTAATGTAGAGAATGATAAGTAGTACCAAGGGCGCAGATGAAGTTTCTGATTTCCTTGTTCAGGTTTGACCTGCCACCGGTTATCTTGTTTTCCATGGACGGCTTCCGAGCTGAGTACTTGCAGACCTGGAGCACTCTGGTGCCGAACATCAACAAAATGAGTAAGTCCAGACAGGCGTCAGAGCGCCACTGAAGAAGAAACCCACTCCTCCTGTCTCTTCCCCTCGGGAGCAGCGTCCGTGCTTTGTCTTACCCCGGGCCCTCTCCAGATCTCAATAATTGACCCCTGTGCTCTATTTATTTTCATTAGTGAAAGGTTTTCCTACATTTGGTTCTCCTTGCCTTTTTCTTAAGTAGCATGCTCGTCATTTTGTTTATTTCGTATGTCCTGTTTGAAGGTAGCTTCTGAACTATGGAGCTCCATTATGTATACCAAGTCAAATGTGGTATTTGTCAGAACTGGGTTCCACGTCTCAGCAAGGTGGCTGTGAGTCAGGAAGACAAGGGCTTGAAGGAGCCTGGGTTGTTGGGTCAACCTGACGTGTACCCACAGTTCACTAAAGCCTCTGATGTTCAAGCTCCGTCTCCACTTCCGGTATCAGACTGCATAGAAAGCAGATCGGTCCACCATTCACAGCTAGGAGATGTCTGTCAGGCAGTTTCTCCTTTCCCTCGCAGCGCTAGCTTGTCTGGAAGATGGTTGCTTCCTAGCAGGCAGGACTGCCATCAGCTCACTGCAGGGCTTTAAGTTATGATCCATATGGTCCTTATTGTCACACTGCTATGCTGCTTCTGAGCTAGGGCACTTGGCCCTCATGAAAATCAACACAACAATAGTAAATAAAAGCCTGAGGTCACAGTCTCTGTTCAGACTCCTGGGCTCATAGCATCCACTGCTCTGCAATTCCTGTCTTTCATTTCTTTTCCCCCAGACTTTCTTATATCTCCAACATTCTTGAATATAGTCACCATTTTATTGATTTCTTATTTTGATTTTTCTCCAGACTATTGGAAAGTGACTTTGTAAGTCTGAGTAAGATGGAAGTTTCTGAGTCTCAGTTTCCTTACTGGTTGGTAAAAAAGAAGCGACCAGAGCTGATTTCTTTGGTTTATCCTGTTCCAAGATGACACAGAGAGGCAGCCTGCTTCTCTCTGCAACACAGCTGCCCCCTCATTCAGACAGATCTTTGGCAAAGGGACTGAGAATTTTCAGTGCAGAGCTCACCACTCTCTGTTGAACTACTTGGGTCTGGAAAGTCAACCAACACCTCTCATCTAAATTTACTTGGTAATGTGGAGCTGAAATCCTGTTGTCAAAAGGGATTTTGATGGAAGGTTGAACTGAACCTGTTTTCAAGTGGAGTTAGTTGATTTTCTCATCCCACTGATAATTGGAAATGACATTAACAAATATTTCAACCAGAGCTTTCTGGTTTCTGCTTTAAATACATTTAGTCACGTATTTAGTTCATCTTGTTAGCCAATGTGTCAAGACTTCCAACACAACTACTTCCTTGTCAGTTTCTAGGGAACTGGAGTATAATTGTTTGGATCTGAAATGCCCCTCCCCCACAGGCTGTGCTTTGAATACTTAGGTCTCAGCTGTTGGCTTTATTGCAAGATGTTTGGAAACTTTTGCAAAAAGTTTAGAGCCTAACTGGAAGAAGTCAGTCAGCATGTCCTTGGAGTGTTGTTTCTGGCTTCTTCTTGCCTCTCCTTTGCCACTTCCTGCCTAACAGGAGAAAGAATTTCCTCAGTATACATTCTTGTGTGTTCTGCTCAACTCACAGAACCCAGTAGCCAAGGACTGAACACTGAATCCTCCAAAAACAAAAGCCAGACTGAATCCTGATTTTCTAGTTGTTCATCCAGGCTTTGGTCACGTGGACAGAGAGTTAACTAATCTATGGATTAAGAGCAGGTATTAGGAAATAAAGTTAGCATCATGGTAGCCTTGAAATAGGCATCGCTCTTAAGGAAGTCCAAGTGCCTCGCTTCAGCATCCCATCGAGATGCTGAACTACAATGCTTGTCAAAACTGAGCATGGATTCAGACCACACAGCAGTGAGTCGTATCAGTCACTTCTAAGTGGATGAGGATATGGCTCCCAGACTCATATCATAATGGGCTTATGACATTATTTCATATTAGTGTGAAAGACTGTACACATAGCATGGCTAGAGACAAGACCCGGAACCTTTCCAATGGTATGGAATGGATCTGACTTGGGTTGGAAGCTGCCTTCTGGAAAGTTGGGCGAGAAGCTGAGGCTAAAGTAAGACTACAAGTATGTAGTGGAGAGTAGAAGATTCATCAGGTTTCTTTTGTTGGAGTTTTTGGAGATTCAAGTTGGCAAGGCTGGCGTTTACGGACAGTAGGCCTCTCTACAGTCTCTGCACCAGGTCATTGCTTGCTGCCTTCTGCTGTATTTTGATAAGAACGCTTGACTCTAAATCTACTACTGTAAGTATATGGGACAGTGTTGTCTGTAAGCACAGTGGTTACAGAGGGCCTTGAAAATGCCATCATTGTACACAACAGATTTATATATACTGGTTCACGGTTTGATAGCTTTTCCTATACTGTCTGTGCTTTTGAATCAAACTGAGTTTCATAGTTAACGTATACTTTAAAAAAATTATATACTAAGCCACTCCCCATCTTTTATGTGTGCATGCATTTTACATAATTACTGATATGGATAGATTCCTTGTTTCCATTTTTACACAAAATTTTCCGCCTGACATTAGTTCTTCTGTTCCTTTTCCCTCTTTTTGTTGTCTTTTCTGCTTAATTTTTAAATTATGCTTTGATTTTTTTATTTTGTTTTGTATAATTTCCGTACATATTTTCTTTGTATAAATTACCATTGCAATTTATACATTTTTATGATATTATAACACCTACTTTACAATAGGAAATTTGTACACAAAACGCAACACTTTTCCCTTACCATACAATTTATGCCACAATTTATGCCTATGTATATTGTATATTTATCAGCTTATCATTTAGCTACAGTTATTTCAATATTTTGTTTTTTATCTTTTAGATTGGCATTAGATGTGATTTACTTTCTACTTACGCATAATTAAGAATTTCTGTATTGGTCCGTATGTTTGCTTCTGCCCATGCTTTCTTGTCTTCTCATGTGATTTCATCTCAGCATCCTTTTCAAGGCAAGACGAGGGCTAATGAACTCAGTTTTGTCTGGAAACCTGTTTCTCTCTCTCTGTCTCTCTGTCTCTCTCTCTCTTTCTCTCCCTCTTTTTTTCTTTTCTTCCTTCTCCCACTTCCTCTTTTCTTTATCTTTTCATGGAGAACTTGGATAAATTGTTCTTGTTTGATAGGTTTTTTTTACTTTTTCTAGTTTAGCGTTTTGAATTCATTATTCCTCTCACTTCTGATTTTCTTCTGAAAAATATTTACTTATACATTTACAGAGGCTCCCCAGGAGTGCTAAGTCACTTTTTCTCTGATGATTTCAATGTGTTTATCTTTTGATAAATTTATTGTGAGGTCTTTTAGGCTCCTGTCTCCTGGGTTTCTGTAGGTGTTCTGGGGTTGTATATATATATCCTCTTTCCCAGATCTGGGGGTGCCAGCCTTTATTTTTTGAATAGACTTTTCAGCTCTTTCTCTTTCTCCTTCTCTTCTGAAAATCCCAAGGTGTATATATTGGTCCCCTTGAGGCTGTATTGGAAGACATTTCAACTTTATTTTCTTTATGTCATTATTTTTAAATTTTGTTCTTCTGTATGAATCATTTCTAGTGAACGAGTTTTTTCTGGCCTTTTCTTCTTGATCTAGTCTGAATTTGTAGTTCTCTAGTGAAATTCTCAGTGAAGTGATTGCATTCTTTGGTTCTACGATTTCTGTTTGGTAAATCTGAATATCTGTCTATGTCTTTTATGAAATTCTGTTCTTGAACATGAATCAATAATGAGCATCTTTGCACTATATGTTTATAACTCTCTGTTAGCTTCATTAAGATCGACTTCTGGAAACTTGTTTTCCTTGTGATAATGGAGAGTCAGTTTGCTAATTAGTGTTTTAGGTACAGTCATTATCTTTGATCTCACTGGCTTCCAGGAAAGTAGACTGGTTCCTGTTAGTGCTTGAAGGAAGGTTTGATGATCAATGTCAGTTGTCATCTTGATGAGATTCAGAGCCATCTGGGAGATGGGTCTTTGAGCGTGCTTGTGGGGATTCTCTTGATCAGGTTAACTGAGGTGGGAAGACCTACACAAAAGGGGTTGTACCATTTTCTGAGGTTGAATCCTGGGTACAGCATGAAGAAACAAAAAACAAACAAACAACAACAACAAAAAAAACCATGCCAAGCACAAGTAGTCACTGTTCTCCTTCCTAACTTCCAATACAATGAAACCAACTACCTCAAGCTCTGTGCTCTGAATTCCCCCCAAAAGAAGGCCTGTGAGTAAGAGCAACCCCCTTTCCCCTTAAGCTGCTCTTATTGGCTATTTTATGTCACTGTCAGGAGAAGCAAACAAGACACTGGGCAAAGCAGAAGCCATTCCTCTGAGGAAGCCCTGAAAGAGACACACAATTAGACATAATCCAGGGGGAATCTCTGAACCAGGGTGCACAGCTTACTCACTCTGGGCTAAGGCAGAGTGAGGAACTGGGGTGAATGTGTCCATGCTGGCTCAATTCTTCTTGTTCTCTTCAGTCCCTGAAGAATTAGTATAGGCTGGGTCATCCCAGTTCTTTAAGATAGGTGAGATAGAAACTTACACTTGGGTTTGAACTAGGAGGTTTGTCCATTATGTGTAGTCTAATCTTCTTCCTCTCTGGAGGGAAGCTGGGACCTAGAGGTCCCCAGTGGCTCCTACGGTCCATGATACTGCGCTGAGCGACAAGGAGTTCCAGAAGTTGCCAAGTGCCTATGCTCACCGTTGCCCTCCTGCCCTTCAGGAGCCTCCAAAGAGGGTTCTGGAGTTCTCACACAGGGGATTGACTCAGTTGCTACTGAATGATTGTGCCTGTGGTGTGATGAAGAGGAACAGGGCTTCCTACCCTTTCAGAAAGTTCCCAACATTGCTCCCTCTTTAATCCGTCCTTCTCCCTGTGCTGTGGGCTTAGACACAGGCTTGCAAACACTGGGAGACCAATACCCTACAGAGCTTACAGAGTCCACTGAGTTCTGGATGGGACCTAGGTTAGCGCATTTGTCTAGTCTATCCAGAGGGTACAAGATAGATGAAAAATGGAAGACACATGTCTCGATCTGTGAATGTCGCTGAGCTGTTTGTATGTCATTAGTTTGTGTGTGTGCGTGCGTGTGTGTGTGTGTGTGTGTGTGTGGCACAAAAATAATTCATATTTTATCAAGATTGCTTTAAAACTCCAATCTGCATGTTCCTCAACTTGGTCTTATCCTCATTTAGTTTTCTGTTTTTCCTTGCAGTCTTAAAGACTGTAAACCTGGTTACAGGGAAGGATGCTGTTCACATTTTTGGGTGGTCTTTTATTTAAAGTTTTCTTTCTTCTCTTATATGTGGTGTATGCACTTGTGTGTTTGTTTGTACATGCCCATGCATAATGTGTGCTTGTGTATGTAGAAGCCAGAAGTTGATATCAGGTGTCTTCTTCAAACAAATTCCCTCTTTATTTCTGAGAGAGGGTCTCTAGCTGAACTTGTAGCATGTCAGTTTGCCAAGGCTAGGTGACCTGAAACTTCCAAGGTTCTACCCATCTCTGCCTTCCCAGACTTGGGGGTAATGGTGCACATGGCCATACTTGGATTTTTATGTGGGTGCTGGAGATCCAGACTCGGTTCCTCATGTTCCTGCAGCTAACTGAACCATCTCCTGTCCCTAAAATTTTGTTTCTCTGAAAGTGTTTTTTATAAATAAATTATGTGAACAATTAATATTTTTAAGTAATATTAGAAAGGACATAGTCAAAGCCGAGCCTTACTCTGAGGACCTTTCTTTCCCCCAATGGAAGCAACCCATCATGTCCTTTTTAAAGCAGGAGAATCTTTTTTTCCTTGTGGAAGCAACCCATCGCGTCCTTTCCAAAGCATTCTATTGGATCATAATTCAGATTCAGGAGATGCTCTGCTGGGAGGCTGTGCTTCCTACCCTGTCTTCTAGTGTCCTGGTTCTAAATCATGGCAGAAAACAGTAGCCTAAGTCTGAAGGTAGTCACAGATGTGTCCTGTTTGCCGCAGTATAACCAGGTGGTGGCTATTTAATTACGGTTCATTTATAGCCAGTATTTATAAGTCTTTAGAAACTTGAGTTGCCCGACCCGTGTTACAAGGAAATCAAAACAGGAACTGATTCTACATATCAAGTCATTGTGTAATTTTTTTCCTCTCATGTCATTCTTTTAATGATGAAAGTAGATTAGATTTCATTTTGTCATAGAACTTCATGAGCATCCAACTTATAACGCCCTAAGGCGGTGACCCCTCCACCTCTCCTCTTCCCATTAGGGTCCCTACATTGTGGGCTTGATATGGGTGGGTTCCCAGGAGATTCTGAATGGGGAAACTTCTGGATCCTATTTAAAAAATACCAAACAAAGGCTGGGAAGTAGACCAAGCTTGTGTCTGTTTGGAAGAACATTGTTTTTCAGCTACAGAGCATGTGACATTTTGGCCATCAACCAACTTCACTTTGTGTTTTAGCTTAAATAGGATCTATAATGGGAAAGCTGGCTTTTCGAAGGAGAGGTCACGGCACTCGGGATGGAAACACTGCTTGGTTTCACGGCTGCCAAGGAAATAGCAGTTTGCTCCAGTGGGGCTGACCTCCTTCCATGGGGCTGCTGCTCACACTGGAAACGGAAGAACAATAGGAGTGCAACTAATGCCATACTCTGTGAAAAACAGCTTGCAGGAAACGTCATAGACCAGTGGAAACTGAACCCAAAATAACAAGCCGTAGAGTGAACTCACTTTGCAGATGTTGCATGGTGGCATGGGCTCGTGCAGCAGCTGTATACTGCAAATGCCTTTTCGGGTGTGGAGGCAGGTCTGAAGAGCTTTGTTATTCTGAGTGTTTAAAATCTGGAAACTGCCAGCTGAGAGATAAATGCCATGCAGAAGTTGTCACGGTAACGACCAGATGCATAAAGAGAGGAATCCAACGAAAAGGATGGCAGCAGTGTGCAGTTCAGGGTACTTTTAGCTGAAAGGGCTCCAGCTTTATTTTTATCTAACCTAACACATGCTAAGAATGGAAAGTTTTAATTTTTAAATGATTCAGAAGAGAAGAAGGAAAGATTACAGCATATAAAATTATATGAGATTCAAATTTAATGTCCACTTATAACATTTACTGTACCTCGGCCTCACTCACTTGTGCATGGATTACCTGTGGTGTCAAAAACGAAGTTGAGCTGCTGCAGCAGAAACCACATGGCCTTGAAAAACCTCTTGGCTCTTCCCAGAAAAGAACCTACTCGTCTCCTAAAAATAAACTTTTTTTTTAAAAGTAATGGACAAAGTATAGGGGTCAGAATTCCAACCTCTTTCCATCTTAACTCACCTTTCAGTTTTCTGGCTTTATGGGAAACATGCTGGTATTTGCTTACCCAAAATATTCCTCAGAAAGAAATGACTCTAAAACTCTTACTATATTTTCTTGCAGAAACATGTGGAATTCACTCAAAATACATGAGAGCAATGTATCCTACCAAAACCTTCCCAAATCACTATACTATTGTTACGGTAAGTGTTTGGCCCTGGGGAAAAGCTGCCGCTACAGACAGGAAATTGACTATATGACATAGACATATCGAGCAAGAACTGGCAAGCCTGTGCCACATGCTTCCTAACTACATGTGTAATGGTACTTAGGTCGGAAAGGCATGGTTCAGTGTGAGGCCAATAGAGTGCCACGAGACATTCGTTAGCCACAAACGCCCCTAGCATTATGCTAACTCACCACTGTGAGGCCATGGCCACCTCCATCATGTGAGAAATATCATTCTCCTGGACTTTTTGATTGCCCTTTACTTAACTAAAGGTTCAGCTGGGTAGGCAGTGTATAAGGACAGACACTTCTATGTGGAAAATTTTAGTCTCTTCTAGTTTTTTTTATGAATTTTTACTTGATAGAATTTTGTTTCATAAACGGACTCATTCTGGTGACGTTTTAAAAAGATTGGACAACCAAAGCCAACAAATTCACCCCAGTAAATAAAAAAAATATATATAGGTAACAAAGAGTGCCTAGGCACGCAGAGTTGGCTTTGCTACTTTGTTCATTTCTATGCTAAAACGCCTGAGGCAACTGAAGCAAGCAAGAAAAGGCTTATTCTGAAGCACAGTTTGAGGGGCTACATTCTGTAGTGGTAGAAGGCATGGTGGCAGAGGCCCGAGGTTGGTTGGTCATGGTCATGACTAGTAAGGAAGGAGAGAGAGAGGGAGAGAGAGAGAGAGAGAGAGAGAGAGAGAGAGAGAGAGAGAGAGAGAGAGAGCAGGAAGAAGGGAAGGGAATGTAGGCCTGGTGAGATGACTCGGAGGGTAAAGATGCTTGTCACCAAGCCTGACAGCTTGAGTTCTGTGCTCAGGGTCCACCCAGAGAAAGGAGAGAACTTGACTCTTGGAAATTGCTCTCTCACCTCTTCACGCTTGCTGTGGCATGCTTATACCCCCCACAATGCACACACATCCATGCACAGATAATAAATATATAAACTCACACCTGTACCCAGTGAGCCACTTCCCACTTCTTCCATCAAGACTTTACCTTTTAAAGGCTCCACAGCCTTCCAGAATAGCACTACCAAACAGGAACCAAGTGTTAAAACAACTGAGCCCCTGTGGGACATTTAACAGTGACATACCAACAAACATCAATGTGAACCCTTTGCTTGATGCCAGTCATTTGCTGCTGAAGCCAAGAAATGGACTTGTAGGGTAGAGATCTGCACATCTTCCTGAAACTTAGGTTTGTGGTTAGACTTTTACATTGAGAGATATGGGGTGGAGATGTAGCTCAGTGGGAGAGCGTTTGCCGACCATGTGTGAGGGCCCAGGTTCAGTCCCCAGTCTGCAAAAATGAATATATGACAAATCAGACTTTGGCAGGGTGGTGGTGGTACACGCCTTTAGTCCCAGCACTTAGAAGGCAGAGACAGGCAGATCTCGTTGAGTTCTAAGCCAACCTGAAAGTGAGTTCCAGGAAATCAGGACTGTTACACAGAGAAATCCTGTTGAAGCACGAATAATAAAAACCCAGTGACAGAAATTGGGGTTCAACCCGAAAATCAGAAAAGCAAAGCAGCCAAACCACTAGAGAAGTCTTAATCTCTACCAAGGCTGGGTTAACATAGACTAAGCAGACTAAGCCCCTCTGTCCTCCCATTTTATATTCCCTCCAGTGCTGGGATTAAAGGCCTGTGACTCCCTAGGACTGGGATTAAAGGTGTGAGCCACCACCACCTGGATTTGTTTCTGTATTGATCTTGATCAAACCCAGGGTGGCCTTGAACTCTCAGACTTCCACCTGACTCTGTCTCCCAAATCCTGGGATTAAAAGTGTGTGTCACCATTGCCTGACCTTTAGTGGCTTTAGCTTCGCCTTTGGCCTTCAGGCAAGATTTATTTTCAAAGTACAAATGATATACCACTACACCCTGTCTCAAAAACAGACAGAAGGATGGCGTCCTTCCTATGTATGAGTACGGATCTGTTGCTACTGTGACATGCCTGCATTTTACTAAAGTATTCTTATTTTCATAACAAAAATCATAGGGCTTGTATCCAGAATCTCATGGCATCGTTGACAATAATATGTATGATGTGCACTTCAACAAGAATTTTTCCCTTTCTTCAGTGGAGAAGAACAATCCTGCCTGGTGGGGTGGGCAGCCGGTAGGTACCATTCTGCTCCTGGCCTCCAAGCCTCTCTTTCTGGGTGCCAATGGCTCAGGCTTCTCATTTTACCCCGAGTTCCTCATCACCCATGTAGTTTCTAATGGCTGAAAATTTTACTAGTATTTATTATTATCATTTGAATTAAAAAAAAACAGTTATCGTCATTTATGTTGAAATTTGGGTATTGTATCATCAATGTACCAACCCTCAGCTTTCTCAAAAAGATAACCATTTCTCCCCACACTGTTTTGCAATTTCTTCAAAGGTAAAGAACTATGCGATGTTATCAGTGTGAAAGAAACAATGAACTGCTCCTACGTTGCTACATGTTTTATTTTTGAGGCAGATTGACTGATTACAAATTTTAAGTTACTGTAAAAACAACCATGAATGGTCGTGAGCAAATTGTCAGTCAAGAGTTGTTAGCAGTAAGCCACAGTGTTTGTACCTAACAGTTATCCTATTGACTTTCACTCTCTATAGATTTGGCTAACGGCAATATACCAAGGTTTAAAAGCTGCTGCCTACTACTGGCCAGGATCAGATGTGGCTGTCAACGGCTCCTTCCCTACCATATACAGGAATTACAGCAAGTACTGAGATAAGACTCTCTCTAGGGGGAGATCTATAGGATCGATTTTCTTGTTTATTTATTTGCCTTAAAGACTTTTTCCACTTGTTTGGTGTGTGTGTGTGTGTGTGTGTGTGTGTGTGTGTGTGTGTGTGTACTGCACTCAAGTGTGCCATGTAGTATATGTACAGGTCAGAGGCCTCATTTCGAGAGTCAGTTCTCTTCTTTTCTCATAGGGGTTTGAAATTGAACCCAGGTCACCTAGCTCAGCGCAGGCACCTTATCTGTTGTAGCTTCTTTTTGTTGCTTACCCTGACACAAAGCAACTTATGGGAGGAAGGGATTTATTTAAGCTCACATGGTCAGGTTAAAATCCGTCACTGAGGGATGCCACAGAGGCTGGAACGTGAGACAATTGGTGGCATCATATCCATAGTCAAGACTTGGGAGGGAATGGGTGCACGCATGCTCACCTGCCTGCTTGTGCTGGGCTCAGTTATTCTCCATGCTTACAAAGTGCGGGAGCCCCTGCCTAGGGACTGGTGCTAACCACATTGGACTGGGTTTCCCCATCAACTAATTTAATTAAGACATACCCAGAAGCCAAGCCAATGCAGTCAATCCTTCATTAATATTCTCTTTCCTGGTGGCTCTAGGTTGAAAATTAAAAGTAATGATCATAGCCTCTGGGCCACCACACTGTTCCCTTTCCTTTTCTTTTCAGTGTTAATAGCTGAACCCTGGGTTGCATGCGCACCAAGCCTACACTTTGCTGCCGAGCTCCACTCAAGGCCCATTTTGTCTAATTTTGTTCACAGTTCTATCCTTTCAGTTGTTGAGGCCCAAGGTCTTAGAGTTGTTGCGTCTGTTCTCATATCCCTTGTCCAGTTTGTCAGTCCTTGCTTTTGACTCCACAGACGATGCAATCTGAGAATCTTGTGTTACCTCTGTTTCTGTACTTCCACCCCCTTGCCTGGAGCCCGGGGGCCCCTCTGTCAACACCCCTCTACTTCTTATCCCCTCTGATCTGTTCTTGTCCATCAGTCAAAAGAGTTTCTTTTAAGTACAAGTCCAGTGATGGCACTGGTTTGCCCCCAAGATTTTAATGGCTTTCAATATCCAACTCTCTGAATGTGTGTAGTTCTAAGGGAACATACAAGGGCAGCTCTGAAAGGGTTGTAGCCAGAAAGCCAGTAGTAATGTGACATTCGTAAAAAGAACATTTGGATCTTTCGACTAGTCAGACGCTTCTTTCTAAGCACACTCTGATTATTCTTTCTAATGAGCTACTCTATTCTAGGAAATCTGGTAAGAGCAATATCGAAGAGAAGGTAGCCACAGACGTTGTTTTAAGCCAGTTTCGATGGATTCCTATGTGTTCTAGTTTCTTTTCTCTACTGTGGTCAACACTATAGCCAAAGACAGCCTACAGGAGGGAAAGGTGTATTTTGTTTACATTTCTAGGTCACAGTCCACCATTGAAGTCAGGGAATGCATTCAAATAAGATCATTGAAGCAGAAACAATGGCCGGATGCTGTTTGCTGTGTTCTCACAGGCTCTTGCTTAGCTCACTTTCTTATTCATCTGCCTCGGGATTGTACCACCGACAGCATCTGGGCCCTCAATTCATAATCAAAACCATGTCCTACAGATATAACTACAGGCCAACTTGATATAGACAATTCCTTCACTGAGATCCCATTCAAGTGATTCTAAGCGGCAAGCTGACATAGAAAACCAAGCCAGAGAGAAAGTCTTTGAGGCCCCTCACTTACTGATTAAATTCTATTTCAAAGACATAAATACTGTCTGCCAATAAGCGTGAATGTATAAATGAATAAAAGTGAATAGAATGAATCGTTGATAATGGATGGTTTTCATTTTGGCTGTGGGAAATTAAAGGAGAAATGAGTAAGGAGGAAAGAAAGAATTGCCTTGATTAGAAAGAGTTTGTTTTAAGTCTTTGAAGTGCTGACAATGGGGGAGTATGCTGCATCCCTTTTAGTGTTCTCATCCTGTACTACAGAATGGATGCTTGAAGATGTTAACTCCCCTCCCTAAGGAAGAATACATTGAAATATATTTGATTAAAATTTCAAAACTTTTCATTCCAGTTCTGTCCCATATGAAACCAGGATCTCTACGCTGTTAAAATGGCTGGATCTGCCCAAAGCTGAAAGGTAACCCGTCTGTCGAGTGCTCCATTGTGGTGTACATATGGGAGAAACCGGAATGTTCTGTACCATTGTTGGTGGTTTTTCAAAATTTTGGAATTAATACCCTGTCTGTCCTTCTGTTTTTCTGGTCTTCCTTCCTTCCTTCCTTCCTTCCTTCCTTCCTTCCTTCCTTCCTTCCTTCCTTCCTTCCTTTGTTTGTTTTTTTTTTTCATTCTTCCTTCTTTCTTAGTCTGTCTGTCTTTTTCTCCTCTTCCCCCTCCTGCCTCCTCCTCCTTACAACCCCTTCCGGTATTTTGAGAGGTTTAGTCATATGCTGGCCTGAAACTCACTGTATAGACCAGGCTGCCTTGAACTTCTTGCCATACTCCTGCCTCTCCCTGCTGAGTGCTGAGATCACACCCTTTCCAAATGAAGCCTTTTCCAAGCTGGTTAACTGATTAGCACTTCAATGGTTATGAAAGTTTGGAACTGTCTAGAACCACATTATAACTTATTTTAAGCCATACGTAGCCCTACACCTTGTCCATCTCTATGTCAGACCTAACATCCTGTGACTAACATGTAAAAAACACCTTTTGGAATAGACTTACTTAACAAGACCCTAATTTCCACCAGCAAAGGGCTAAGAATGTGATCAGTAGCTTCTAGGGCTAATAGCAGAGTTGCCTCCATTTTTGCTGTAGCGCTCCTCTAACACCCTCAACAATGTGTTTGAAAGTGTCTTGATCTGTGGCTTTCTCTATTCTGTTACTATACAAACTTCAATGAAAATGCTTCTGTGTTGGACTGTATAATTTGGGGTAAACTAAGTCTGTGCTGGGGTCATGGTCACTCATATTTGGCTCCCCAACAAACATTCTTGTCCTCTTTGAGGTGAGAGATGTGTTTTGAGTTGACACAGGCCTGTGTCACTTACACTAGCTATTGCATTGCTTTTTAATGAGCTCTTCTCAAGAAGTATTCCTGAGGACAAATACTCCGGTGAGGGGGTTTGTTGACATTAACAACTAAGGTAGCGTCAGTCCCCAAGAGGTGAGGCAGAGAACACAAAAATATAGAACTGAGGCAGACATGGCAGAGGCTCTTGCACTTGTTTCCTTGGCTCGACTCCAGGAGCTGGAAGGGCTGTTGCAAAGCCAGAACCACAGACCAGAATCAGAGGCTACTGAAAGACAGCACCAGGTATACAGAATCCAGCACATCAGAAAGCAGCCGCTGGCAAAGGAGCTAGGCAGAGAACACAGAGTCAGCCAAAGGCCAGACACCAGGAAGTAGAAAGGGCTGGGCACATTTGAGAGAGGTCTTACCACAAGAGCAAAAGGGATGCTTTCACAAATGAGCCACAGTAGTGCCCGTTCTGGGAAAGTATTATTTGCTTCCCATTAGGAGACTCAACCCCACTCAAGCCAAGAGCATCCATTGGCCTGGGAGGGGGCCTTAAAGAGAGAAAGAGGCAGGAAGAGCCAAGTATGCTCAAGACCCTTAAGACCCTCAAATCCATCTGTGTGATTGCCCCATCTGTATGGTTGCTAATATCATGTCTTCTTTTGTTTCAATTTTGTGCCTAGACCCAGTTTTTATACCTTATATGTAGAAGAACCCGATTCTGCAGGGCATAGCAATGGACCAGTCAGTGCTGGGGTAAGTTCTTTTTGTTGTTTGCTTGTTTGTTTTCAAACAAATGGAGAATCATCCAGCCCTAACCTACAAAATAAGGTCAGATTCTTAAAATTTTTTACCAAATACTCACACTTAAGTCATACTTGAGATCAAGCAACCAAAAGTCTAAAATCAATATTTTGGTTTAATAGTTTAACTGTGAAATTGTTAAAAGTTCTGGGAAGGGATAACTGCCTAATTAACCATAAATCTTTTCTATTGTTTTTATTGCACTCTGCATTTTTCTCTGCTCCCCTCCTTTCCTCCCCTCTCCCTTTCTTTCCTCTCCCTTGACCCCTACCCTCCCAATTTACTCGGGAGATCTTGCATTTTTCTCCTTTCTATTGAGATCCATGTATGTCTCTCTTAGGGTCCTCTTTGTTGTCTAGGTTCTCTGGGGTTGTGAATTGTAGGTTGGTTTTTCTTTGCTTTATGTCTAAAAGCCACTTATGAATGAGTACATATTTTATTTGTCTTTCTGGGGTTTGGGTTACCTCACTCAATATGATGTTTTCTCAATTATCCATTTGCCCACAAATTTCAAGATGTCATTTTTCACCCCTGAGTAGTACTCCATTGTGTAAATTACCACATTTTCTTTATCCATTCTTCAGTTGAGGGTCATCTAGCTTGTTTCCAGGTACTAGTTATTATGAATAATGTTGCTATGAACATAATTGAGCACATGCCCTTACGGTATGAATGAGATTCCTTTGGGTATATAACCCAAAGTGTTATTGCTGGGTCTTGAGATAGACTGTTTCCTAATTTTCTGAGAATTTGCCATACTGATATCCAAAGTGGCTGTACAAGTTTTCACTCACACCAGTAATGAAGGAGTGATCTTCTTAGCCCACATTATCTCCAGCATAAGCTGTCATCAGTGTTTTTGATCTTGGCCATTCTGACAGGTATAATATGGAGTCTCAGAATTGTTTTGATTTGCATTTTTCTGATGGGTAAGGATGTTGAGCATTTCCTTAGGTGTCTTGAAAGACACTGAAGTCATTTAAGATCATCTGTTGAGAGGTCTCTATTTTGGTCTGTACCCCATTATTTTAATTGGGTTATTTTTAACCATAAATTTTAGGTCTTTTGATTGGCAATCTGATGAGGACTTTGATATGGAACTCTTAATTCACATACTGAGAACTCAAGGCCAGATACTGCCTGAGCACTCAGCATTGTAGTGTGGACATTTCAAGTGAAGTCACTGCCCGACTCTTGCAGTGTTCTCCACTGTCTACCCTACCCATTGCCACTCAGAGCTCATCACAAGCACCCTAGGGACTGATTTTTCTCCTTATCACTGGAGTGACTGCTAATACCAGTTTCTTCAGCAGCTGAACCATTCTCAAACAACTTTTTTCACGTGACTTTTGTACTTAAATACTATTTCCGGCAAACAAAACCATTGTCTTTTCTAAACCCTACTGAAACCCCATTGTTTTGTCCAAAATGGGAAGCTTTAAAAGCTCCCAGGGGTAAGATGTCCTATGGAAACTCATTTAACAATTGCATCCACTGGAAAGTAAACATGTTTGTTTGGGCTGTCTTCCTTTACTAGTTAGCTGTAAAGTCTTTTTTTTTTTTTCTTCTTCCTGCTAAGCAAAAATGGTTCCTAATGCAAGTTCCTAATGCAAGTTCCTAATGCTCAGTTCTCACCACCTGTGGCCCTCTTCAGTCTTCCGGTACCATTCAGAACATAATGTAGCATCTCACACTTATTCCGGTGCATCTCAGAGGGAATAACTCACTAACTCCAAAACCTTTCTTCTGCTTCTTCTCTGTTTAGCTGTTGTCTATGTGTGCTGCTACACGTTTGATAAGATTAATCATTTGAGAAGGCTCACTGTCCTGTATTTATCCACCTCTGCATCTGACTGAGATTAGGTGCCATTAGCTTTTTCTTTTCTTTCCTATTTTCGTTCCTGTGCTCTAGTTTTAAAAGCATCTATCTTTAAGTTTTAAGAATAATTATGAAAAGTGCTGCAAATGAAGAAAATCTGAGTGCTCAGAGGTGTCTAGGAAGAGGCCTGTTCTAGTAGTTGCCGGTGGGATTATGGGTTGCTGGAAGAGTATGTTAGTCAGGGTTTTCTAGAGAAACAGAACTAAAGTGATGGACACACACACACACACACATGTCCAAAAATAACTTATTAAGTGAGCTTTAAAATGGTAATGACAGCCAAATCACACCCGAGACATTGAGAACTTGGGAATCATTCTGTCCTTGAAGCTGGGTGCCTCACTAATAGGAATAGTCCCAGAATGTCTGTCTCTTGGTGGGGAGTCACAACAGACTCAGTCCATCAGGTGAGATGCCTCAGTGTTCTTCGTTTGGCATCAAAAGCCCAGAAAGTCAGAAGCAACAACAGGGCAAATCAGCTTGTAAGAGGAAGAGCCAACCGAGCAATGGTCAGATGATCTTTCTTCTGCAATGCCCCTTTTAAAAAAAAAAAATCTGAATTGCTACCAGAATGTGATGCCCACTTTCCATATCAGCCAGGCCAATTCCTCAGGCGAGGCTTCCTATTCAACAATTCTAATTTGTGACAAGTTGATGTTAACATCAACCATATTAGTGAGTCTCTCCCTGAGTAACAAAAAGGAAACGGAATTTGCAAATGGCCTGGTAGAAGGAGCAGAGTATGTACTACAGGACCACACAGAAGGGCCACATGCAGACCACTGCCCCCCTTCCACAAATAGACAGCACCATAATGGTGAAGAATGGTGGTAGTGGGTAACCGTTATGGTCCTTTTCTGCAATCAGTCCTGTCTGAAGTGCAGCATGACTAGGACCTCACATCCCTGACTAGGACACCGGGAATCAGAGGAGGCCATAGAGAAGCCTAGAGGAAGAGGCAAACACCCAGTCATGCAGGCCAGAGAAGGGTTCAATGAGAGACATTGTGGCATTGTTATTAGGAGAGGGGAATGGCTAGTTCCATATGTATTTAGAGATCATTTTTATTGGACAAGGGGGATGCAAGAGAAAGAGGGAGAAACCTGTTAGTCTCTGCAAAAGTCTAGAAGAAAGAGGGCTTGGACCAGGGAGGAGGCCAACATCAAGGCTGGAAGAAGGAATGGTTGAGATTCAGTTAGAGGACAGATGGTGTCGAGACGGGTGAGAAATGATGTGTTTCTGCTTTGTGGCACATGCAAACAGATGAGTGATGGGGATTCCATTGGCATTTATAAGCCTAGCACAGGGAGATGGTTACGGGGAGATGTTTGCTTATCTAATTGAAGTAACTATGATGTCTAAATGAATGTAAGTTTCCAAATGGCAATTGAATATGTATTGAAAGCTGAAAGCGGATAAGGAGCTGGGAATTGGTAGCATACAGCTACACACAGAAGTGGAAATGCATGAAGGAGGGAGAGAAGAGTGGCAGCCAAAATGGAGATGAAGACAAAACCTACATAAGATCACAACAAATGGGGGGAAATAGATGGAGGAAGTTTGATAGCTTTGCAATTTTAGTATTATCATCATTATTGCTATCTGTAATCACATTTTAATTTAAAGTTCCTAAATCCTGTCAATTAAAAGTGTTATGCCCCAATTCGCAAGGTCCCCCAAAAGCCAACAAGGAGACCGAGTCCCGTATGTAAAAGCAAAGAGCCTTTATTTTATTCAAGTTTGCAAACTTGGTCTCTCTGTGTGTCCAACGTATTGGTATAATCAGAGAGCCCCAAGCTCAGTTAGAGTTGGGTTTTTATAGTAGTAAAGGTGGGGGTGAGGGGTTTCTGAGGTTCAGGACCCCTGATTGGCTGACATTTGTCTAGGGGTGTCCTGGTGAGTGTGTGTTGGCAGGTAGTCCTATCTACAGCTGTTGGAACACTGGGCATTTCCTTTGGATGGTCTGTTCTTGGGTGGTGCTCCGGTAATCTCAGTTCGTGTTTCTTCCTGCAGCCAGATATTGCTTTAGGGTAAACTGCTGAGACTCAGGCCTCCATTTAAAATTCATCCACGGCTGAGTCCTACTCTGGCAGGTGATAATGGTAAACAACTTCCTTTGGGTGATCTGTTCATATTTAGCTTATCATGGCTGACTCCTACAAAAAGCACAACGTTGTTGTTGTTGTGTTTTTTTTTTTTTAAGTGTGCTTCAGCCCATGTACTAAGTTGAAAGCTCATTTAAGCATAAGGTAATACCCTAGTTTACAAAACCATCTCGGAAGGATAAAGAAAGTAACAAGTTAATACCACGTAATTTTTTGCTGTTAAAGAAAGCCTTTATTGTTGCTGTTAAAGATATTTTAAATTACTAAAAACTTGATAGTTTAAATGATAATGTAATGGGAAGGTTACACTTGAGAGGGCCTAATGAAATGGTGAATTAGAAGGTGTTGGGATTTGGTATGGAGGAAGCCATAGAAACTTCTTTTCTCTTTCTTCCCTCTTCTCCCCTTCCTTCCCCTCCTTCCCTCATCCTGCTCTCTCTCTCCTCTGCTCATTCCCCTCCAGCCTTCTATTCTCTTTCCTTTTCTCTTGCTCCCTCCACTCTCCTCCCTCACTCTTCCCTTCTCCTCCTTTTCTTCTTCTTCCTCTTCTTCTTTCACCTTCTCCTCCTTTCTTCCTTTCCCTTCTCATCCCTCTTTCTTTTCCCCTTCTTCCTGCTCCTTTCCCCCATCTCCCTCGCTCTCCTTCCTTCCCTCTTCCTATTGAGTCCTATGATGTAACTCAGGCAGTCATTGAACTCTCAGTCCTCTTGCCTCAGCCTCCTCAGTGCTGTGCCGTTGTCATGGTTGCTTTGTATGGAAGCGGAAATACTTACAGACTGGTTTTCATGAGTCGGTAAAAGTCACCTGTTACTCATTATTCAGTAAAGAATCTTTACATCTTTAGTAGGATGAAAAGTTGGGAGGAACGAGTTGTTCCGAAGAGAAAATTAGAGACAGATTGACTTCAATGTTGATAATGTTCACACACACGGCAGGATTTTAGAGTGCTGGCAAGTGCCCCTGTAGAGGAACATAGGGAGAGAGGTTACATCTTGGAGGATGGTGGGCCTTTGGGAGGGCATTGCTGTATAGGACTTCCAGCCAGCTGGATCCTCTGCAGCTTTGAGTTCAGTTTCACAGGGAAGAAATGGCAGATCCAAAGCACAATTACTCACTCTGGTCTTACCAGTTAATCTGTTATACCAGGGCTTCATATTCCTTGTGATGAGTTAGGGTATGGGGATCTTGCCTTGCAAGAGCTCATTTTGCCCTTGGGGTGGGAAGGCTACACACACTAGTGATTTCAAGACTGGGAAGTGCAGTGGCAGCAGTGTGTCAAGAGCTGGGAGAGGACAGAGGGTGAGAACGGGCTCTGAGCATGCTTGGGAAATGTGGGTAGGATGGTGATGTGGAAAGGGACATTGGCATCTGGGACAGTGACAGACAAATTAGACTGAAATATCCCGACACTAAGAGTCAGATGAGCATCTTGGGTTTGGTGATAGACTAGGGTTGGTTCCAGTCTTTTTGTCTCTTAGCAACCGTTGGCTGTGAGTAGGTTAAGCCTTCACAACAGAACATTCCACATCCATGAGTGCTTTCCAGGAGGATTTTATGTGAGAATTAGCTAATGTCTTTAGTTTTGTATGGTTTGTAAGATACTGTTTCTAATGAAGAAACAAAGACAATAGTTGTAATAATGAGAGAGACAAGACCCATATCCCTGATCCTTTACTATGATACTTCCCTTTTCACTAAAGAGGGCTGGAAAATGATAGCTTTGACAATTCATTAAACTCTAAGTCAGTTCAATGCACTTTATTGATAAAATAAAGAGAAATTGTAAAACACAAAGACTACAAACAGTTAAATGAAAATGAACCCTAAAATTTGCTAGTTAGAGGCAAGCGTTGTTTATATGGCTTAGTATATTTCTGTTAGTTTTCTGTTCATATATTTTTACTTAGAAAGGGTGAGATACTTACATTCAAAACCAGGGTTATGAAACATGAATGGTGGAGTTTATAATCTGATTTTCTTTTGTTAATGTTTAATATATAGTGTTGTGAATTTTTTCCTATGCCTCTTTTTTCTCTAAAACTCTTTCATGGGCAGGGAGAATAGTTCAGCTTGCCTAGCATGTTTGTGTTTGTGAACCTGAGCTCCAGCAAAACACACACATGTGCACACACACTCTCTCTCTCTCTCTCTCTCTCTCTCTCTCTCTCTCTCTCTCTCTCACACACACACGATTTGTAAGGACTATAGCCTATGCAGCTTAAAATTTGGGTGTAATTTATTTTTCCTAGAATTAAAATTACAAGTCAACAGCATTGTAGGTGGACTTTTTTGTCTATAGACCACTGATCAGTTCTGTCCCACCACTCACTCCCCCAATAACCCACACAGAGACTTAATATTAATTACAATTGCCTGACTGATAGCTTAGGCTTGTTTTCAGCCAGCACTTATAACTTAAACTAACTCATTTCTAATAATCTATATGCTGCCCCAAGACTCGTTCACCTCTGTAGGGAGGTACTTCCCATTCTGCTCACTCTATCTCCTGATGACTCCTCTCACTCTGCCCTTTCTTTCCTTCAGCATCCTCTCCGTTTGGCTCTCCTGCCTAACCTCATCATGCCTAGCTATAGGCTATTCAGCTCTTTTATTAAATCTATCACAGTGTAAAGGAATATTCCACATAATATGACAGGTTTCTTTGCATGTAATACTTGTCTAGAAATTGAATTATTTAGTTGTAGAAAATATTACTTTTTAGTAGTCTGGTCCCTCATTGTCACACTACCTTCTCAGAATGTATGCAACCCTTTAGCTCTTTTAGAAGGGACCCAGATTTATACCTCTACCATCAGGAATTCTTTTTAAGGTTTTTTGTTTTTGGTTTTTGTTTGTTTGTTTTATTTTTTTAATTAATTAATTTATTTTTTGTTGGTTCTTCGAGACAGGGTTTCTCTGTGTCACAGTCCTAGCTGTCTTCGAACTAGCTCTTGTAGACCAGACCGACCTCGAACTCACAGAGATCCTCCTGCCTCTGCCTCCTGAGTGCTGGGTTTAAAGGCGTACGCCACCACCGCTCAGCTCCATCAAGCATTCTTATGAAAACATCTGTAGCCGAATGGATATTCAATATTCCTTCATATAGTATAAGCCTTTAGTCAGACTTTCTTTATAGAAAACGTGCTTCAACTTTCTTGTTATTTATAGAGAGTGAGAAAATTTATATTTGGTAGTTGTGGTGACAAAGGTGCTATCTCTGATGCCACATTTAAAATTGCACTAATTCTAGAGAAGAAAAAAATACACTTAATTTTTTTCCTTGACCTTGTAACTATTTAGTTACTGAAATGGCTTAAAAGAGCAACTTGAACTCTGAATTATTTTTCAGGTAATTAAAGCCTTGCAGTTAGTGGATAATGCTTTCGGAATGCTGATGGAAGGTTTGAAACAGAGGAATTTGCACAACTGTGTCAATATAATTCTGCTGGCTGATCATGGTATGGTGTTTTTTTTTTTTTAAACCCTATTTTATCGTTGACTATATTTTATCCTTCTAAAGATAATAAAAAATGATGGTGATATTTCAAGTCTGGATTTCCAGATGTAGATGCTATTGAAAATGTAAAGAATGCATTTTGTGGTCGACCATGGAAAGATTTCTACCTTAATTATTTAATAGTTCTGCATATTTTCTGTCTATAAGCTTTATTTTCTGAGAAGCAGAGTCAAATAGAGTTACTAATGGTTACCAGGGATGTGGGCAGTTGTTACGCAGTCTATGAAGAGCTTCAGGCTGCCTCTTAGCCATGGTTTCTTTGCAGCAGTTGGCTACACTGAAGTCTTACTGAGCTCTTGCATTTCTCAAATTACATGGTGGGTGTGTGCTTATGCATCCTTCTTGTCTACAAAAGCCCTGTCTCCTTTTGTTTCCCAGCTCAAGGTTAACTATGGAGTTTGTTTGTGCTCGGTAGAGAGGAAGCGGATCCCCCTTCCTGCACACCAATGCCTGCATTGTTAAGCCTTCTCCCTGCCCCCAACTCCCACTGTAATGCACATTTAAAGCTTTTAAAATAGTTTCCTATATCCTTGTGCTGTTTTGAAAGTATTGGAAGAACTTTACATGAACATTTTATTGAAGAAAAATGCTAAAATTAAAAATTTTAAATGCAGTCTTAAGAATCTGCCCATTAACAAAAATACACCATTAACAACTGGTTCTGGAGACCATGATGTTTCAGTGGACTTCAAATGTACCTTCAGAAGCAAATCCTTTGCAATCGTTTAATTCATCTTTATTAAACAAATGACCAACTTATTCTTTTCCTACTGAGTCCCAGTTTATGGAGATGAGTCTCCTCACCCACTGCCACAGTTCTCAAGTTCTGCCATTCACAGAATAATAATTGAATAGATTTTACAAATCCTCACTTCACTTGTGTTTGAAACATATAGTTGACATTACCAAAGACAGACAATATTTTTTTTAACCATTTATATACGTCCAATGAGTTTTTTTTAATTTGTTTTAGGAATGGACCAGACCTACTGTGACAAGGTGGAATACATGACAGACTATTTTTCTCAAATAAACTTCTATATGTATCAAGGCCCCGCCCCTCGCATCAGGTCGCGCAATATCCCTCAGGACTTTTTTACCTGTAAGTATGAAGGAGACGAAGGGACGCGTTGAAAGAGTAACTATAGTTACCAAGTTCTGAGAGCCTGTGGCAACCATAATCTCCTTTTTAGCTTTTTGGGAAAACTCCACAGAAGCACATGAGGCACCCCCAAGTGTAGTTAGTCTACACAATCCAAATCACACTGTTGGGTCAAGACGAATTGTACTCCAGTCTTTAATTCTAAAGTAGTTCTTTGATTTAAGAAATTTTCACAGTTTTTTTTTTGTTGTCACAGTTATAGATAAATAAATATGTGTGCCAAGTTTACTGCAGTTGTGTGTATTTTGGCAGTGATTTACATGTAATGTGACTTATCTTTTTGTTTTGAAACAGTTAATTCTGAAGAAATTGTCAGGAACCTCAGTGTAAGTCCCTTTTAGAAATGTTATGATATATTTTTATGCTTAGAATATATTAATATGTATTATTATTGTTGTTATTGATGTAGTTGTTGCTGCTAAAATACAGCCAACAGATATATTCCTATTGTATGGGTTTTATTAATTCACTACTGCTATGGATGACACAAAATTGTTTAAGTATGCATGGCAAGCAGTCAGAACAAAAACAGGAGGATAGAAAATGAACTATTAAGGATAAAGAGACACTGAATACGCAGGGGTTAACATCATCTGGAACCTCTTGCAAATTCAAAGCCCTGCTATCACAGAAATTCTTCAGAATTGGGATACATGCTGTGCGCATACTGAATGGCCTTGGGCCTCAATGTTTCTTCTGGCCTCTCTAAATACACTTGCTTTCTTTGTATTTCATCATTTAATGATCTGTATGCTGCGGAAGTTCTGTTGGGGAAAAGGAGCACATCTCTAATATGTGAGAGGTGCCAAGGGTTGAGGAAGGCAGGCTTTGAGGTCCTTTCCCATGGCATCACACATGCAGGCTGGGTGTGGAGCTGCACGGGCTGGAAGAACTGGGCTGTGCTTCCCCAAGTGCTTTCTTACCCCTGGGAAAACCTAGTAGGGTGGTCTCAAGCAGACCTGAACTGCAGCCTCCACTCTGTGCTAAGGATGATGAGAGACACGCTTTAACCTTAAATCCCATGTCTATGCACCCAGTTCTCAAACGCAAAGACTGACCAGGTGCTTCCTCCGAAGCTGGAGTACCAACCTGTCTTCTCTAAACTTACCTCAGCTGCACACCCAGAGAAAACCTGTGGCCAGTCCAATCACCTGCTGATCTCAGAGGCGCGCTCTGTTCTCTCATAGGGAGCTGTACTTCATTGCCAGAAATCAAAAAAAAAAAAAAAATACAAAAATACTGAGGTAGCAGAAGAAGTCTAGAAAAGATTCTGAAATAGGCAAACAAACAAGCGAACAACAGAACAACAACAAACTGGCCGAAGTGTGCAATGAGCACTTCTTTCCATAAGGGGTCCTCAGAGTTGGTACAGAACACAACCAGACACCAAATTCTTGGCTCCAAGGAGATGTATTACCCTGGAGGGGCAAGTGGGGGATGGGGGGGATGCATCTGCATTGGACAGACATCAGGTGTTTCTTAGGGAGTAAAGGAAAAGTCTGTGCTAGGGTGAGATGGTAAGTCCTGATTGGATGGGTCAGCCAGTGTAGCCAAATAGTGGATTTTGGCTGCTGGACCTTGGTGTTCGGTCTCAGGATTGAGTTGGTGGCAAAAAATGAGAGAATAACCCCTGGGAGCTGGCTTTAGGAATAGGGATGTAATCTAATGGTTTAGCAAGGGAGAGGGCAAAACCTACCGGTGCCATGTTTGCCATGCTTAGACCTCTGCCTCCCAAGTGCTGGGATTAAAGGTGTGCACTGCCATCACCGTCCAGTTTTAAAAGTTAAAGCTTATCCTTTCTTTCCAGTGCCGGAAACCCGATCAACATTTCAAACCCTACTTGACTCCCGACTTGCCGAAACGACTGCATTTTGCCAATCATGTCAGAATCGACAAAGTGCATCTCATGGTGGATCGGCAGTGGCTGGCTGCCAGGTTTGTGTCTACTCGGAGCCAAGCATCTTTGTCAGTGTGCCTGTTTATCTCTCCCCTCCGGTTAGGAGCAAACGTCTCTGACCACCCACAATGCCTTGGCCTTTTCATGCTACCCGGCACTTCCTCTTGGCCGATACTTTTGTGACATGGTTGCCGTTGGCGTCTTAATTTTCAAACCAGATCAAAAGATGGAGGGTGGTTGAAACTGCCTCCAGGTGCTCTGGAGATGCAGTGACAGCGCATGTCTATCCTGACAGAGTAAAGGCTTTGTCGTCATCCAGGCTGAGTAACATCGGAATAGTTAGCTGGCTCTTTGAGACTTACAGAGAAGCCCTGTCTCGGAAAAAAGAAAAAAAAAAAAAAAAAAAAAAAGACCATAGTCTCCCTGGCTTCCATAAAATAGTCTTTTAATGGCCAGGGTCACCAATTAGTGGTGACACTTATTTCTGAGTAAAGAAGCTAGTGAACAAATACAGATCTACTTTCTTGTCACGAAGTGATTCTGATTTTTGTTTTATTTTTTTTGAGACAGGTTTTCCCTACGTAGTTCTGGCTGGCCCGAAACTCCATATTGAGGCTGCCTGCCTCTGCCTCCTGAGTGCTGGGATTAAAAGTGTGTGCCACCACACCCAACCTGATTCTGAGTTTTAAAATAGCAATTTAGCATTTTTTTCCCTATATGTATGAGTGAATATAAACAGGATCGTTCTGTATTTTCTGGCCTCATAGGTATCAGTGCAGCACAACGCTGGTGGGGAAGGGGCTGAAGGGAGGACAGCGGTTAAAATACACGTTAGACAAAGAAAGACAAGTTGAAAGAGGACAGGGTCAACCGTCTCAATATGCGTGTGAAGGAAGAGAAATTGGGGACTTGGCTGAATTTATTCTGTAAAAATAACCCGGAAATGCAGTTTGACCAGACTGCGGTTCCTCATTTTGTCACTAGAGGGCAATAGCCTCTCCTTGAGAATGGGTTTCTTAGCCCTTTGTGTTCAAGCCCACAGTTTCGAAAAGTGGGTCCTTAAAATATGTGAGCCAAACTAAACTACTATTAAATATAAGATGTTAATAATTTAATACAGCTAAATGGACATGCAGTTGCCAAATATTTACTGTTTGGGGTATGAAATCAAGGAAGTTAGGAGGCCATGGGTACATCATGACCTAGAAGGTGGGTCCGGCCACCATAATACTTGTAGACACAATGTGCCAAAGCCCAGTTCCAAATGATGGGCTCTGTATTCTACTCAAAAACTAGCAGTAAGGTCCGGCCTACGGTATCAGCCTGTGCGTTCAAGGCGTGGCTACCTACGGAGCTACTTAATGGGACTCGAAAAAACTAATCTTAGGCCTACCAAGTGTTTTTTCTTTTGTGGAATAAATTTTATTGGCAACTGTGTGTGTTTGTGTATGTGTGTGTATATACATGTGTGTATGTGTGTATGTATATATGTTTTCGTGTGTAAATACATATGTGTATATGTGCATGTGTGTATTGTGGGGGGGGTTGTGGGTGCATGTGGGTACACAGGTTCTGGTGGAGGCTGGAGGATAGCTTCTACTGCTGCTTTCTAACATGGTTTGAAATCAAGGCTCTCACTGACCTGGAGTTCTCCAGTTGGCTAGACTGGCTGGTCAGGAAGCTCTGGAGATCTGCATGCCTTCCCAAGCCCCAACACAGCACTAAGACACAAGTTACATATATGTACAAGCATGCAGGCTTTTATGTGGGCTCTGGAGATCTGCATGCCTTACCAATCCCCAACAGAGCACTAAGACACAGGTTACATACGTGCACAATCATGACAGGCTTTTATGAGGCGCTGACCTCAGTTCCTCATGTTTGCATGGCAAATAAGCCATTTCCCCATCCTGGAAAAATTTGTATTTTAAGAATTCACTTTCTTAAGATCTTGAAAAAAGTAGAAAGTCCTTGGTAAGTACCAGGAGTCTTGAGGTGAATTTAACACTAATTTCAAATGTTAAAATGTGAAAACATTGACGAATTAATTAAATTTAAAAATTCATTTAGCAAATGAAGTAACAGCTTATAGAAGAAATTCCAGGAAGTTAAAAATAAACATTGAAGTTGCAGAATTTTTAGACTTCTTACCCTGTTATTAGCAACTTCTCCAAAGTATTCCTTGTTTATTGCTTCATATTATTCCCAGACATTACCACCTTAAAACAGGAGTCAGCATTTCCCCAAGTCTCAAAATTCTATTCCTAAATCACTGATTTCCTAGTCACACTGAACTTGATGTACAAAAGTGAGTCTGACCATAAAATCTTATAAAATTTTGTTTTGCATTCCTTATTTTGCTTATGTATGTACGTGAGTTTTGTATTTGTGTGTGTGTACATGTGTCACAGTGTGTGTGCAGAGGTTGAGGACCGTTTTCAGGATTTGGTAGTCACTTCCCATCTGTCAATGTCCAAGAGCTAGCAAACTTTTGGGTTCTCTTTGTAAAGGCTAGAAGTCTCGTTCTTTATGTCTTACTCTTTGGTTTATCGAAGGCTGTGAATTTGACCATGAAAACATATGTATTTGGTTGGGAAAAAAACAGTGATTTTAAAAACAGAAGCTAAATAAATAGCCATTAAAGTTTGACTTAGAATAGCATCTTCTATCAGTACCTTGACCAGTGGATAATAATGTCACATCTTCACAGGAGCCCATCGAGTTCAAGCTGTGGAGGAGGTAATCATGGCTACAACAACGAATTCAAGAGCATGGAGGTAAGCCTGAAGCATTTAAATAGACACAAGGCACCAGTGAGAAAAGAAATACCTAACACAGAGGGAATATATGGTTTGGCATAGAGGGTGAAGTGCTGTGGTACAGAGAAATCGTAGAGCAGGGGCAGGCTCGGGGTAGGTGTCTCTGAGGATGATTTAACTAGTGGGAAAGAGTTGATGATCCTTGAGTAACATTTGAGCAGAGACTCCATGATAAAACAACTTTTCCAAAATTAAGGGGAACAGTGAGTGTCCCATGCAAAAGAAATAACCAGTGCAGAGGCCCTAGTTTTGGGGCAGTCATCATTTGTTGGGGACAAGGAGCCTTGGCAAACTACTGGAAGCTGTTGACACTGGCTGCTGCTGGTTGGGAAGGAGGAAGCAAGAGAATTGCTGGGCATGCAGGTCTGAAGGGCATAGTCATTGTGCAATGAGAGATGTTGAATAGCAGTTGAGAGTCATGCTGGAGATAGGGCTTGCATCACGGCTGAGAGGGATTGGTGCAGATAACAGGTGGAAACTGCTTTAAACATCATTTCTCCTCCCTAGAAGAGATTCTCACAGAGGCCCGAGGAGCAAAGAGGGGTAGTCCCAGAAGGAAATGTGTAATGAGTCTTTCTCTGTCCCACCAGCCAGCTCCCAAATAATAACACGAAGGTGTGTCATTAATTATGGAAGCTTGGCCTTTAGCTGAGGCTTGTTGCCAACTAGCTCTTATAACTTACATTAACCCACATTTTTATTAAACTATGTTCTACCATGTGACTTGATCTCTATCTTATTCTGTATGTTAGACTCATTTGGCTTCTGGCTTGTCTCTTCTTTCTCCTTCCCAGAGTCCTCTCTGTCCCCAGAAGTCCTGTCCAAATTCTTCCTGCCTAGTTATTGGTCATCTAGCTCTTTATTAAACCAATCTGAAGGTGCCTGGGCAAAGACATATCTTCACAGTGTAAATGAATATTCTGCAACAGAAATGCATGTTTCTTTCTGCACTTTGTGAATTAGATGCCATCTAGTAATAATGTAATAATTCTTACCACGTAGGCAATCTTTTTGGCACATGGACCCAGCTTTAAAGACAGCATTGAAATTGAACCATTTGAAAATATTGAAGTCTATAATCTGCTGTGTGGTGAGTATGTTTAAGTCAGCTCACGAAAAGGACACGGAGTTTGTAATACATTTCTAACTTGAAATTAGGGATAAATTGAAGGCTGCCTGCCCTGCATTAAGAAGATGGAAAGCAGAAAGACGAGGAAGATTTCTTATTCAGAATTTTTCAGTTACATAAGTGACTCCTTTTGCTTTGCTAACAATGATAAATTTGTACCTTAGGAAGCCAAGATTTTGAAAAATAGTTTAGTGATTAAATGATAATTCGAAAAAATTAGAAAAATAAAATAGCAATTCTAATTTTTGAAAAGATAAACATACCTAAATCCTAGGAAATATGTCAGTCAGGATAAGCGTGGGGACCGGAGGTCAGACCCTCAGCACACCTGTGGTCATTGATGGACCAGACTTAGGCACATCCCTGAAGCTCACTGCCCAGCCAGTCTAAACAGCTGGTTCAGCTTCAAGGAGAGACCAGGTCTCAAAGACCTGAAGAAGAAACCTGACATCAGTTCTGGTCTCTGTATGCACACACATACACATGCACTTGCACCCATACACATACACACATGCATGCATGTATGTATATATGTGTGTGTGTACACACACATACAAACTCAACTAAAACATGCCTTCCTATTATTACAAAAAGAAGTCTTCTGAAACTAAACGGGGTAATTAAAGTCTTATTTTGCTCGACACTTGTTATTACACTAAGTGTTATAAAACTGTGAAGAATTAGTGATCCAGGAACCAAACCTCCTCCTACACTCTTGCCTTGGTCTACAACACCAGCAGATAGCTTCACTTAGACCGCCCGAGCAGGGAGGAGCTGCAATTTCACTGTCGGTTGGACACGGACAGATTCACGATTGTTTTTCTTAATCTTGCTCTTGGCTCGTCATAACTGAATGTGACTTAGAGGGACAGAAAGTCTCTGTTTGAACACAGGGTGGGGGTTGGCGAGGTGGCTCAGCAGGTAGAGGTGCTTTCTGAGTCCAGTTCTGGAATACACAGGGAGAAGAAGAGAACAGATTCCCACAAGTTGTGCTCGGATCCCTGCACACGTGCCCTTCCCCATCACAGTAAATACGTTAAATAGACAGCATCCAAATACATGCAGAAGGGTAATAAGACTTTAAAAACTATTTATCACAGCCTTGACAACTTGGTCCCCAGAGCTGGGGTTGGATCAGGGATGCTGGCCTTGATGAGGTGATCAGAAGAAATTCGATAGGGCTCGGGGAGGTCTTCGGTGGTAGGCTGTCTCGGGAATCAAAGATTCATAGCACTGAATGCGCTACAGAAAAAACAAGTTGAAGAAGTTAGGTCAAGGGAGCGTGTTCATTCAAACTGGCCCTGAAAAAGACAAAGGAAACTCCCTCTCATATCTCTACACGTGTCTCAGGGACTTTAGGGTACAAAGAGCTTTAAGGAGGGGAGAGAGGCAAGCCCGAGAAATCTGTGTGCATGGTGTGACCTTACTCATTCCGGGAAACGTGTGCTTTTTGTTCTAACTAGAGCCCCGTAGCGGGCTTTGTTTCTGCTGTTGCCCTGAGTCAGTTGTCTGAGGGTCCTTTGCTCTACCCAGATAGGAGTCGCGGGTAGGCAGGGAGGAGCTCTGCAGGCGCTAACTTCTAGCAGCTTCTATTTCTATCTAGTTCTACCAGAGTTTGCTGAGTAGCAGCAGCAACAGCTGTAGTCAAAGCAGCAGCGGGTAGCGCCCTCTAGTGTTCAGTCCTTACGCAGGTAATGTATATCTGGCCGTTGGCAGCAGAAGTGTACAACACACACTCAGGCTGGACTTTGAGACCCTGGGTTGAGACTTGACAGCCCTCTGCAGCTCCCTTGGTGGCCAAGATCCGCATGTTCTCTTCTCTGGCTCCCAATTGCTGTTTATCCTTCATCAGTATGGGCTGTTCACTCTCTCACCACGTGCATCTTTTTCTCTTTCCACTACCCTTATTTGTGCCCAGGCTGCTTTCTCAGCTTGGTTGGTGCCAGACTACTCAGTGTGGCTGCCTCTGCCGGGACTGTTTGGGTCACCTAGACAGGTCGCTCCGGAGGTTGGGGTTCCACTGTTACTGCCTACTTCAGATGCCAAGCAATCCCCTGCCTTGAGGCTTTCACAGCCTGGTTTGTGGCCTGCTCGGCACTGGCTGCCACTGCTATTCTATTGCCTCTAGTATTTGGCTGTCTTCCCATGGGCTATGTGTCCGCTTACTTTGTGCTACAAACCCAGCCTGCAATACTGACAGTAGACCAGAAGGACCACTCATGCAAGACAAGCCTTACTGGGGGCGAGGGTGGGGTGCTGATACTGTAGTATCATGGGAGGAGGCGGTGCAGGAGACCACCTTCCAGCCCACTCACTGAATGACCTGCAGCGTGTTTGGACCAATTAACAGTCATTTGTCTGGATCAATCACACCTCCCAGAACCAGTTACCGGTTTTTTTTTTTTTTTTTGTTTGTTTGTTTGTTTGTTTGTCGAGACTCGTGCTTCTTACCAATTGTAGTCACGGTTAGATGCAGGGGAAGTGGCTCCTCTCTGACGCAGGTGGGAATGACTGTGGGATCAACTACAGTTCGCAGTGGGTTCCAACAATACAGCGTTCATTAGGAAGTATTTGAAACTTGGCTCTGCCTTCAGGAGCCTCGCCAGCGGCAGTCTTGGGCAGGAAGGCACCTGTGGAGTGTTTGAGATAAGCTGGTGTTAGAAAAGCAGTCATGTGGGCTGTTAGACAGTGTCCTTTCCCTCAGCGCAGCAAGGACAGCAAGAGACAATCAACAGCTGCTCACTGGGGAGCCGTATTGCCCCTCCCCCAATGTCTTTGCTCATTTAGAGAAAAACGAAGAATTTATTACCAACATTAATAGTGATTTTTAGTAGATTTTAACAGCTTTGAGAGTATTCATGCTTGGGAGAAGAGGCTCGCTTTTATCTGTTTCACCAAAGCTAGTTTACTAGACTTGAAGAAGACCCTCTCCAGCAAAAAGGGTTAGTTAAGCCAAATCTCAAATGACCACCCAGAGCTTCTAAAAATGACGATGCCTGTAAAGTATTTGATATAATTTGTTTTTATGGGAAAAATAGAAAAAGTTCTCTAAATAAAGAACAAAATTTGTAGTTTTTTAAAAATTATGCTAAGTGTGTGTTTGCATGGGAACAATTTACAGGAATCGCGTGGGTCCTGGGGCTGAAGCTCAGGTCATAAGGGTGGCCAGCAAGTACCTTTATCTGCTGAGCCATCTCACTGGCCTCTAATTTAGGTTAAAAAATATCCTTAAAAATTTTTGTAATTACATAAATAGACTGGAAGATTTTAAATTAATGTTCCAGAAATGATTTTTACTAATAGTATAGCTTTTAAAAGAAGTTTATTAATTTTCTTTATGTGTATGTATGTGTGCCTTCGTGAATTTTTGTGCACCACGTATGTACAGATACCTGCAGAGGGCAGAGGGTGTTGGGTCACCTGGAAGTGGAGTCACAGGCAAATGGGAGCTGCCATACGGATGCTGGAAATTAGAGTCTTCTGTGACAGCAGCCGGTGCTTCTAACCACTGAGCAATCTCTTCAGCCCCAGAACATTATTTTGACACACACCTCTTATCACAGGACTAGGGAGGCCGAGGCAGGTGGATCTCTGGAGTTTCAGGCCAGCCGGGACTATAGAACCAGTTCCAAGTTAGCCAGGGCTACACAATAGGATCCTGTTTCAACAACAACAACACTAACAAACAAACAGTCAAACAGCAAAGACTATAGCTTTTAATACTTAACACTCACAGTGTGCTTAAGGGGCAATGATTGTTTAGGTAACGCAGTTCGTCCCTAGAGAAATAAGTTCATGGAGGTTACCGTGCTTCATCATACAGAGTGCCCCCATGTAGACAGACAAGAGGCTGGTGACTTCGGGGGATGGAGGTCAGTAACCTAAGTCCTAATGTAACTACATTGCAGCAGACTTTATAATAGACATTAAACTCCGGGTGGCTTTTTCCGGCCCCCATATCCCACAAAAGAGTTGTTCCCGTCCCCGTCCAAGTTAATTTGAACTTATTATTGTTACTTTTAAAAAACAGATCTTCTACACATTCAGCCAGCACCGAACAACGGCACACATGGGAGCCTAAACCATCTTCTGAAGGCACCGTTTTATGAGCCGTCTCATGCGGGAGAACTGTCAACACCTTCTGTCTGTAGCTTTTCTACTCCACTGCCTACAGACACACTGAGCTGCTCATGCTCTGAGCTGCAGACTGTAAGTAACAGCCTCATGTCTTTACAAGAATGTAAAGGGGCCATGGAGTTTGCATTCTGACTGGGATGCTTACTGAGTAACTGTCTGTTGTTTCTCTGACCCTCAAGAAGTGAGAGAGTACAGTGCATGGGCTCTATGGTTAGGGATGTGAGTGTATTCTGGGAACGGGACAGCATTAAGAGAAAGGTTCGTTTTCCTGAGTGTTAACTCACCTTAGACATTCAAAATAGTAATCTTGACATTCTCTTTGAGTTCCCATCCAAACCACTTTCTTTTAAAAAAATATTGATTTTATATACGAGTGCTCTATTGGCATATATGTTTTTATGCCAGAAGAGGGCATCAAATCCCTCTGAGATGGTTGCTGGGAATCAAACTCTGGAAAAGCAGTCAGTGCTCCTAACTGCTGAGCCATCTCTCCAGCCACCTCTTTACAGTTTAAGAATCAGGTGCTCTCTTCAGATACTTAGAACAGAGGGAGTAGGGGTTAGACACACTCAGCAGTGTGTGTGCTGGGTGGCATTGTTTGAACAGTGGTGCAGAATCTACCAGGACGCAGTTGAACACTGGAAAACTGGCACTACATACTGCGAGGGTCTTTTTCAATATAGTAAGCTCTGCGCTAGGTCCAGAAGTAAGGCTTTAGATACCAGGACATTGTTGATAAGGGAAATTTTCACTGCTAGGACAAGGAATCAGAAGAATAACTTAAAATGTAAATGACAAAGGTAGGAATTGTTCTCCATTGTTGTGGGTGAAGACTTTAAAGGATCGAATTCCAATAAAAATTTTCAAAAAATGGTAATTCCATTGGAAAAGGTCCTGGTAGGGGCGTGGAGTCCTTTTCTGTTTGTACATCTTCAGATGGTGATTTCCTACTTCCTGTTCCAGATAACTTCAATGGAACTGCCATAAAAATCATTAATAACATAACATGGGCAATGTGTTCCATATTTTAGAGATAAAGGGGGCCCAAGAGAAGTGAGGTATACTACTATTCAAGATCTAGCAAGCCTATCTGACTGTAACCCCAGAGTCCCTTTCTGTAAAGAATGCCTCTTGCTGTTTAAAATTTGGCCCCAGAACTGGCCTATATGTCTCTTCTAGGTTGGAAAGACATGCAGAATCTCAGGCCATCCTCCAGGCTTGCTGAATCAGAATTTGTTTTGTTTTTGTTGTTGTTGCTTTATTATTTATTTATTTTTTTGAAGCAGGGTTTCTCTGTGTAGCTCTGGGGCCTGTCCTGGAACTTGCTCTTGTAGATCAGGCTGGCCTCAAATTCACAGATTTGTCTACATCTGCCTGCCGAGTGCTGGGATTAAAGGCATGCACTAACACCGCTCAGTCCCAGAATCTGAACTTTAGCAAGTCCTTCAGGCATCTGTATTCACAGGAAAGTTTGAGAAGCATCAGGATGCAGCCATTCCAACTTAACCCCAGTTGTTATCACAATGCTTTTCCCAATTACCAATATCTTTGCAAACACACACACACACACACGTGTGCGCACACACAGTGACAGAAATACTTCTGTGTTTCTGAGTGGTGACATAATTGGAATTTAATGACAAATTAGTCTTGCTTCTTTGTTCAGTGGTAAAGCACTTTGTGCCATTGCTGCAGAAATATTCTTGGTCATTGTTTAAAACGCTGACTTATTTCTTCCCTTCTCTCTCTCACCTTGCAGAATGAGCAAGTCGAGCAAGTTAATCAAATGCTAAATCTCAGCGATGGAGACAGTAAGTCAGCAAAAATTGTGAGCTAACAATACACAACATTGCCCTTTGAAGTGTTTTCAAACTAAACTCATAAAAACTTTTGAATGTAGATTTTAAGGATGCTCTACAAGAGGAACAGGCAAACACATATAGAATTGTAATAACAGAGTAGCTAGCTTGGAGCTACAGTGTTTCCAGGAACATCCTTGAAATGGTTGTGCCTCATCCATGTCTTCTTTTCCCTTTCGAAGATTATGAACAGATCACAATGCTGAGTTTGAAGTTGATCTCTGTAGTTTTCCTACTGTCTTACCTCTGGGACATCTAATTTTGTTGTATCTTCATCTACAGTAGTTGTACCTACCTCATGTAGTTGTAAAGTTTTTTAAAAGTCTGTGGAGAGAATTTAGAAGCATCTCTTACGTCACTGTTACCATCATGTATTATTTTCTAAGTATTAAAGTCAGGGTTCCTCAGCTGCATCTTTGGTAAACTAGGGATACAGTCATTTCTAATATCTATAGAGATTGTTCTTGGACCCCTTGTGGATGCCCTGAGTCTGAGGATGCTGAAGCTCTTATAGAAAATGGTGTAGTGTGTGCATGTGACTTCTGCATATCCCTGCAGAAATTTTACACCATTTTTGAATTACCTACAATAACCAATAGCAATATAAATGCTATGAGAATAGCTATTGATATATTATCTGGGGGTGAATGATAAGAAAAAAAACTTGCCCATGTGCAGTTGAAATGTAATTTTCTAGATATTGTTCAGATGTTTTGGATGAGATATATAACAACATACAAGCACAAACACAGAAACAAATAAACTCTCTTCAGCTCTCCAGGATGTTAACACACTGTAAACAAGGTGACTTTGACAAGAGCAATTTGCTTCATGAAGTTCTGCAAATGAAGTTCAAAGTCAAGGTGCCACTAGATTCTAGCAGGAGGCTCCTGCTTCCTCATCAGAACCTCCCATAGCAGAAATGGATAGTCACTCTCTCCAGGGTCTCAGCTCTGAGGGTCAAATCCCACTTACAAGGGTTACATGTCACAGCCTGTATCACCTAAACGTTTCACCTCCAAACACCATCCCCTGGGGCACAGGATGTCAGCGTGGCTATGACAGTTATTGAGGGGAATCATCTGCCTTTTAAAATATGTACGTTTAGCTTTGAGCCTCCTTTTAAGCTGCTTTTAAGCTGTATTTTGTGAGCTCTTCAACAACAAGGAGCTAAAGAAGGCAGGTTTCAGGTCTCTGCTTAGACCCTGGGTTGGCCCAGTTACTTGTTCAAACTTCCCCTTTGCAACGGGCACCACCAGATGATAACCCATCTCATAGGGTTGCTGCAAACTATTAGTCCATTTCCCTGACATATAACCCCTATTCGGAGAGTGGAAGTCACTGTGTACCGTTTTGCTGATGTCACAAATGTTTTATGTCCTTTTTGTTTCAGTCACAGCAACAACGAAAGCAAATTTGCCGTTTGGGAGGCCCAGGGTGATACGGCAGAACAGAGAGCACTGTCTCCTTTACCACAGGGAATACATCAGTGGATTTGACAAAGATATGAAGATGGCCATGTGGAGCTCATACACGGTTCCCAACCCGGTAAGCTTGGGGCCCGGTGACCAGTGGGCAGCGGAAAGATTTGAACTCTAAACTCTGTAAGGGTTGGGTCCTGGTTTGCTCAAGAGTTCACAAAGTGAGCACAGACTCCCTGTCACTTACAAGGAAATGCTACAGTTCTGAGCTAAAGGCCCTCATAGGTGGCATATGGGTACAGAGAAGGAAGACGTTGTGTTGTACCTGGAGAAATTAGAAATAACAATTTTGGCCAGTCTGCTGAGTGGTAAGGAGGGAGGAAAAAAAACAACTCAAACAGAGGCAAAAGGATGATCATACTCTCTTCCTGCTCTCCCTGGAGTAGGTGGTAGGTGCACCTTGGAGGTGACGATGACTTATATAAAGCTTCTTGTCACTCAGATTATCTAATAAGCATTTTCCTGTGTGCCATGAGCTGTGAGAGGCACAGTATAAGTGCTATCTAGCCCTCCCTGGAAGGACCTAGCACTCTAGAACATTGTACATGTGTTCTGTGTCACAGGTCTCTTTAGCCTGAAGTTGAGAGCTTGCTTAGGTAAATCTCCTTCCCTATTTACTCTCTGGCAAGCTCCTAGTTCTCTAAATGGTGTCGAGATGGTTGGGTACCCATCTGAAGAAAATATTAGATCTCTGCCTCATGCTATATACAGAGTTAGCTTGCTGACTGACCTATAGGCCTAAATACGATAGGCAAATCTGTATTTTTTTTTTCATTTATATTTTTATGACCTTGGGGCTTTGGGGAATAATACTAACAAAATTACAAGGGAATTTAATTATTCATGCTGTTATATGTAGAAATGAAAATCATTGATGGGACAGTGAATTTGTGTTGGATATAGAAACGAGGGACGAAGAGCATGACTAGCAATTAGGGTCTAAGACAGATAGCCAACCCCTGTACGCAAACAAGAGGATGGGAGGCAGCTTAGAAAATTCACAGTAAAAGTGATTCAAGTCATTCAGTCTCATTAGCAATCAGGGAGCTGTGGATGAAATCCCTCCTTGAACTCCTTGAGTAGGGGGAAGGGTTTCCTTCAAGTCTACAGGACGGGAACTGCTCACTGAACAGTGTGGATTTGGTGAATTAGTCTCAGTGCTGTAAGGACAAAGCTGTACCACCCAGCAGAAGAGTGAAGAAATAGTCAAGAAGTCATGTGTGTGTGTGTGTGTGTGTGTGTGTGTGTGTGACAGATGTATTTGCGTGTGTGTAGAAAAATCATAGTCTTTGACAGCCAAAAACTCAAGACAAACTCTAGCTATTCCTGCTCTTGCTAAGGGGATCACTTCATTTATAGAAAGGAAGTAACTGGCTACATTTAGTTTATCTACTCTTACTCTTTTTAGTCCAATTTAAAAAAAATTTGCAGAAAAATAAGCATATTTTTCTACTACCCGTTAAAGCTGTCTGGGTCCTGAAAGCCAGCTTCACAGCCAACAATGATTCAGTTGTGACCATTGCTAACAGGGTGCCAATGTTTGTTTCCCAATATGGGTAAATATTATACAGTTACCTGAGTTCCTACGTAGGCTGGTAGCCCTGTTACTTTCTTAATGGGCACACTATTCAGGTGTTTGTGCTGTTTTTTCAGCTTCCCTTAAAATAATCTCCAGTTTGTGTTTGCTTTTGAGAGGGACGGCAAGTTCAAGGTCAGTTTCCTTGTCCAGTCCGTGATTATGAAAAGTCCAGGGGACAGGGCTTGCTTGGAGTTAAGGGAGGATGCTTGTTTTTGATGCCCGGCATTTTTGAGTTTACTAGGCAGTGGAGGATGCCAAAGGCAGAGATTGTATCTGGGTTCAGGCTAGGTGATCAGTAAAGGCCTTTGTTGTATCGTAAAACCAACATCTGTGTTACCAAAAGACCCTGTCCATTCTCTGATCCCACAGAGGTGTTTGTGTGTTGTTGCCCTCCACGTGACAGGATGGAATTCTAGCAATTTTCTGCTTTCTAATTCAAAAATTACTCTCTGTGTGTGTTGTGGTTGAAGAAAATTACATAGGAGGATGTTTGGTGCTTCACGTATAATGTCATAGATCAGCCCTGCGTCTGAGAAATCAAGCTTTAAATAAGCACTTTTGGAGCAGGGGCGCAATTGGTTTGTCTTTAAGTTTTACGGTGTCTGTGTTTTTCTGTGGTTTGGGTGGGTGTTGTCATTTTGGTTGTTATCACAGAAGAGTTCTGGGAGAGGAATTGTGACTTGAAATCATGGTCCTCCCACAACAATTTCTGGAAACATTAAATCTGGTCAGAGTTTGTTTTGGTATTGCTTCTGGGCCTACTCAGTAGGAGGATTTGAGTTACTTGTCTAACTAGATAAAGAAAAATAATGAAAATAAAGCAAGAATTATGGTGGTTATTTAAAGAAGATACTTCATTAATGTGGTATGAAATTGAAACTGTTTTGATTAAGAAGTTAATATTGAAAAATACCTATCATTTTATAATATAATACACATACACATATATGCACTACACACACACACTACATAATGTATGTACACATCTCCCACATCATTGGAAACTCTGTGTGTGTGTGTGTATGTTTGTGGGCACATGTGGCCACCAGGTCAGAGGACAACGTTAAGTACTGGTTCTCATTTTTAGTTTTATTTGAGACAAAGCCATTGTTGTCCATGGCTGAGTAAGCAAGGATAGCTGGACCTCAAGCTTCCAGAGTCTCTCCTGCCTCCACTGCATCGTGCTGAAGGAGCCTCAGGATTGCAGACGTGTGCTACAGGGCAGGGCTGGGGATCAGAACTCAGGGCTTCACACTTACTGCAAGTCCCTGCTACTGAACCAAGTGGGAATTACTGCAAAGCCCTCTTAGGTTCTGAAAAATCATGAACTAATCATGTTTGTAAGTTTTTAAATAGTTAGGGAAATACATGTCCCAGACATTTTTTTGAACTACAAGTCATTTTAATTTTTTATTTTTTTACAGCTTTCTTTTTTTGATTTATTTATTTATTTATTAAAGATTTCTGTCTCCTCCCCGCCACT
>NW_026068227.1:96726-111689 GCF_014885135.2 Alexandromys fortis
CTGCCTCCCATTTCCCTCCCCCTCCTCCCTCCTCTCCCCCTCCCTTCCCAGCCCTAAGAGCAGTCAGGGTTCCCTGCCCTGTGGGAAGTCCAAGGTCCTCCCCCCTCCATCCAGGTCTAGGAAGGTGAGCATCCAAATAGCCTAGGCTCCCACAAAGCCAGTACATGCAGTAGGATCAAAACCCAGTGCCATTGTTCTTGGCTTCTCAGCAGCCCTCATTGTCCACCATGTTCAGATAGTCCAGTTTTATCCCATGCTTTTTCAGTCACAGTCCAGCTGGCCTTGGTGAGCTCCCAATAGATCAGCCCCCATTGTCTCAGTGGGTGGGTGCACCCCTCGCGGTCCTGACTTCCTTGCTCATGTTCTCCCTCCTTCTGCTCCTCATTTGGACCTTGGAAGCTTAGTCCAGTGCTCCAATGTGGGTCTCTGTCTCTATCTCCATCCATCACCAGATGAAGGTTCTATGGTGATATGCAAGATATTCGTCAGTATGACTATAGGATAGGGACATTTCAGGCTTCCTCTCCTCAAGTGCCCAAGGAACTAGCTGGGGACAACTCCCTGGACACCTGGGAACCCCTCTAGGGTCAAATCTCTTGCCAACTCTAAAATTGGCTCACTTAATTAAGATATATACTTCCCTGCTCCCATATCTACCCTTCCTTTATCCCAACCATCCCATTCTCCCAAGATCTTCCCATCCTCCCCTTCTCACTTTTCTCTCCCCATCTCCTCTTCCCCCATCCCACCCCACCCCCAGTTCCCAGTTTTTGCCCGGCAATTTTGTCTACTTACAATATCCAGGAGGATAACTATATGTTTTTCTTTGGGTTCACCTTTTTATTTAGCTTCTCTAGGATCACGAATTATAGGCTCAATGTCCATTATTTATGGCTAGAAACCAAATATGAGTGAGTACATCCCATGTTCATCTTTTTGGGTCTGGCTTACCTCACTCAGGATAGTGTTTTCTAATTCCATCCATTTGCATGCAAAATTCAAGATGTCATTGTTTTTTACTGCTGAGTAGTACTATAATATGTATATATTCCACACTTTCTTCATCCATTCTTCCATTGAAGGGCATCTAGGTTGTTTCCAGGTTCTGGCTATTACAAACAATACTGTTATGAACATAGTTGAGCATATACTTTTGTAGTATGATAGGGCATCTCTTGGGTATATTCCCAAGAGTGGTATTGCTGGGTCCTGGGGCAGGTTGATCCCAAATTTCCTGAGAAACTGCCACACTGCTTTCCAAAGTGGTTGCACAAGTTTGCATTCCCACCAGCAATGGATGAGAGTACCCCTTGCTTCCATTTTTCAGGGGCTTTGATATTTTTATACTATACTTGATGGAGAACCTTTGTCTGTTCTCCATAGTTTTCATTTTAAATGTATTATTTCAAGATTATTTCTTGAGGAAAATATCCGTCAAGTATAGAATACTTTTTTTTTACTTATTTATGAGTATGTGTTCTCAAATGTGGTGACCACATAATGCATTGTCATCATGCGTGTGGAGTCCAGGCAACAATCACATTTGCAGAATAATTCTGTGGATGAGGTTCAGTATTAGTCTTTAAATGTGATTAAAAATGAAATTATATCCTTTAAATCTATTTTATAATTTATCTTACAAACTTATTCCACTTCAAAAATAAGGATGTTGGGTGACTGGGGATGTAGTTCAGTTGGTAGATTGCTTGCCCAGAAGGCATTATCTCTGGGTTTATTCTCCAGCACCATATAAATCAGACTTAGTGGAACATGCCTGTAATCCCTTGGAAAGTGGAGGTCTGGAGGATCAAGAATTAAAAGTCATCCTTAGCTATATAGCAAGTTCAACGCCAACCTGGTATGCCTGAGACCCTTTGTCATATTCGTATATGTTATATTTGTGTTATAATGCATCTATTATATACAATGTATAAAATATATTTCTATTTTATATGTTTAGATAACTACAGCTCTTTGTATGCTTATTAGAATTTCTTGCCCGGTTTAGAAACAATGTAGCTAATTCTTATCTACACACACACACACACACACACACACACACACACACACACCAACTGTCTGGATGGATGCATGCACAAACATAGCCTTACAGAGAAGTTCAATCCTGAAAAATATTTTGTTTTTCAGCAACAGTTCCCATTCTTTCTTTACTCTCAGTTCAGGTTTTATTCTGCAAATGTTCTCTTCCAAGGTATATTTGATTTGTCCTCCCAACGTCCCCTATCCAGGAGGGAACCACACAAGAAAACATCCAATCCCTGTTGCTAGCGTAGATCTGATTCACTAAGAAAATAGGAAGAGGGTAAATGAAAACCAGTCTAGGGAAGTCACAAACCAAATAAGGCAGTGGGCGAGCCACAACTGTGGGTGTAATTTTTTTCCCCTTCTCTCTCTTTCAACAGGGAGACACATCACCTCTTCCTCCCACTGTCCCAGACTGTCTGCGGGCTGATGTCAGGGTTGCTCCTTCTGAAAGCCAAAAATGTTCCTTCTATTTAGCGGACAAGAATATCACCCATGGCTTCCTCTATCCTCCTGGTTAGTGAAACACTTTTTTAGAGCAACAGCTCGAAAGCCCTCAATCAGCTGGATGTGGAGTGCGCATTAAACATATACTCCCCGGCCAAATGACCTGTTTGGGCTGCCTAAGAGGCTTCGATGGTCACGGACTGGCCAGTGGTGGTATAACGGTTTCCTTAAAGATTAATAATTTTTTTTTTCTGTGGGAACCACACGTTAGCTGTAACGAGGCCCAGATGTTTAGAGAGTTCAGTAGGTTTAAGTTTAATTTTACAACTGAAGGATATTGGGAAAGTGACGCAAGCATCTAAGACAACATTATCTCTGGCATACCGCCTGGGCTCAGGTCCTTGCAGAGAAGGCAGCTGCGTCTCAGTGCAGAGAACAGGATCTGGAGCCTGGTCTGTCAGCTTGGCTCTGTATCTGAGAGCTTTGAACTGTAGATTAAGGAGCAAAATGAATTTCAAACTGTTTTGATTTTTTTTAAAGAAATGATCACTTTTGAGGTCACATGAAAACCAGTGGCATTTTTTTTTTAACTCAAACCTTTTTTTCCTGTTTGTCAGGGAATGTCATTTTTATATTTCCATGAGAATTTCAACAATTTCAGTTTCTGGGAATGGGTTTACTCTTGGTATGTGACTCTGGTTTTTAAGTCATGAACAAAAATAGTTGACTAATAGATTCATGCTTCAGGGATTTGGAGTTATAGATACAAAGAGGCTTATGAAAGCAAAGAACTAGTCAATGAAAATCTTATATTAAAGTACATGTACTTTTGTTTTACAGCAATCAATAGAACTTCCAACAGTCAGTATGATGCTTTAATTACGAGCAATTTGGTTCCAATGTATGAAGAATTTAAAAGTAAGTGCCTAGCCTCCCTGGTCCCACACTGGCCATTCGACTTATGATGGACCTATGCTGGACCAGCACTCTGTTCTGACCCATGGCTCTGCCCTGGCCTTTGTGCCCAAACTTGTATGGTCAACCTGTTATTATCTTTACTTTGAAACAGGGTCTAGATAAATTGACCAGACTGACTTTGAACTCACACTATAGACCAGGCAGGCTTTGAACTTGTTATCTTTTTTTCTAATCCAACAGGGTAGTTGGGATTACAGACCCGGTGATATATATGTATTAATCTTAAACTGATAAATTGACTCCTTAGACTGCCAAACTGAACTTATGTTTTGTTGCTTTAATATGTTATTGATATTGGATCCTTTTATTCTGTTAGTTTAAATAGAGGTGCAAAACTTTTGATGTAGTTTCTTTGTTGTTTTTTTTTTCATTTTTTTTTTCCAAGACAGGGTTTCTCTGAAGCTTTGGTGCTGTCCTGGAACTAGCTCTTGTAGACCAGGCTGGCTTTGAACTCACAGAGATCCGCCTGCCTCTGCCTCCTGAGTGCTGGGATTAAAGGCGTGAGCCACCACCGCCCAGCTCTTGATGCAATTTATTTTCGACTAATTACAATTTTGACTTGCTGTTAGAAATTGATAGCTTTAAAATTTTTGTTTTTATTTCTTAACTGTTAAGAGCTATTCGTAAAGCTAAATTTGACTTACATTCAAATGAGTAGTGTAAATATACCCCAGAATGATTAACAAGACAGCATGTGTGTTCCGACTATTGGCTCATGGTTGAAAGAATTTGGAGACACATTTCACTCTAATTTTGAGTCTGAAACTAAAGCAATAAAGAGTTATCATCCACATGGCTGCTTATTTTTGCCGCATGAACTACCGTGTAGCCCATCCGGCCACCACGGACAGCTACCGGGATGGAATGGGATTCTATTTAAATGCACCGACATCGGAAAACACTTCCGGCTGCTCGGAAGAAGCAGTTGCTTTCAAACGCCCCGTTCTTTCATGTCTTAGAAATGTGGAACTACTTCCATGAGGTTCTCCTTATAAAACACGCGGTGGAGAGAAACGGGGTGAATGTGGTCAGCGGGCCGATATTCGACTATAACTATGACGGCCATTTCGACTCTCCAGACGAAATTACACAGTAAGTCATTTGACTCTTTGGTTTAGCAACAGAGTATCGAAAGGGAAACTCCCAATGCTTTAATTATGTAATTGTGTAATCTCTATATTGTCTAGTAATATACTTAATAGCTGCCAATTTTCAATTTAAAAACCCTAAATATTTAGCAAAAAAAATCATATAGTCAAAATTTAAACTAGTGGACGCCACAAGGGTTTCCAGGCAAAAGTTTATAAAAAAAAATTATTGAAAAAGTTATAAACTTTGGGCCGAGACAAGATGAGATTTTCTGAAAGGGATGTAGAATATCAATGTAATAGCAATAAAGATAGATTCGAACCAACTATAATTGGGAAAAAATGAAGTAAAGACTAAGTTTACCTTAGTATATTTCACTGATGTAGTGGGCGATCCACAAAAGTATTTTTCAATAGAGGGTGTAAATAGATTTCAGTAGAAAACCAGCTGAACCAAACTACACACCTCAATACTAACCCCGACTATAGCAGACTGTTAGGAACGACTGCTGCTCTCGGTGTGCCTTAGTACTTGGCCATTGCAGGATGAAGCCTTACCCATTCCTTCTTTATTACCAAAATGTCAGAAGGAGAAAACTGGACCCCTGCAGCACCCAGCCCAGATACGCAAAGCTTGGCTTCTGCATATGCCTTCTGACAAAGTGAAGCCCAGACCAAGCATGGCGCCAGCCCCTGCGCTGCTTGCTGATCTTTCATTTTACTGTTTTTCATTTGTCTGGTTTGGAGGCCAGGTCAGAGGTTACCCAGGCTGGCCTTGAACTCACCATATCACTGACATGTTCTTGAGCTCCTGATCCTCCTACTTCTGTCTCCCAAGTGCTGAGTCCGTAGGTATTTGCCACCATACCTGACCTACATTTCATGGTTTAGCTGATTCTGTTTCTCATCATTTGGTAACATCAAATATTCTCATCGAAATAGGCCAAAAAATATTTTGAGAGCTCTTTACTACATATGAGGTACTTTTCTAAGCGTTTGCACAACTTGAGGTTAGGTTCCCTTAGCCCCTTAGTCAGAAATGAGGAAACCAAGGCTTAGAGATTAAATAACTTGTCTAATAGATTCTTATCCAACAGTCTGGAAAAGCCAAGTGGGAATCCAGGCAGCCTGACTCTGAGGCAGGAACGTTGCTGCCCCTACAAGTTCACACATTTCCTCTGGTGCACCCTGACTTTTCACTCCAACTTTAAAACGTGCGTTCATATTTGTGCACCATCAGTTACCTGGATTTACCCCGCAGGTGAACCCGCCATGTTAAAGCTGATTAAATGAGTCTCAGAGGAGCAGATGACTCCACACATGCAGGGGAGGGGTACAGCCATAGGGATGGGGGTCATTTACTCTTGGCACCTGCTCCATTAGAAGATACCTCTATGAAGTGTGAGGCCAACAGACTTGGGAAACACAGAAGGCAGAATTTCTTGTATTCTAGTATTTTATTATAATGATAGAATGACTACTCTAAGAATTCGATTAGGAATTTCTGGCTCACTGAAGTGGGAGACATAGATGCTAAAACTATGTTTTCCATACAATCTATACTTTCCACTTATTACTTTTGGCAGGTCGTTCACCTCGGCATTTTCTTAACGCTATCTATCTATCTATCTATCTATCTATCTATCTATCTATCTATCTATCTATCTATCTATCTATCATCTATCTATCTAGCCATTTATAGTGATGTCAATTCATTTCAATGATATTTTCAGGTACGTAGCCAACACTGATGTTCCTATCCCAACACACTACTTCGTGGTGCTGACAAGTTGTAAAAACAAAGCCTACACACCCAACAACTGCTCTGAGTCGTTGGACATCCTGCCTTTCATCATTCCACACCGACCCACTAACGTGGAGAGCTGTCCTGTGAGTGTGCCTGGGAGAACTGGGGGCCCAGGAAATTATACCCATGTCTATGTCATCTGGGCTGCCACAAAAGCAGCTCTATCTAACACATGGTTTAGTGCTTTGTGGCTAGAGTTTGGCTTGTCCATACTCTGTAGATGTGCGATCTATAGAATTATTATCAAGCCTGAATCTGACATGTAAACAAGTGTTCATAGCTGAAGGTCTTTGTGTGCAGTGTGTGTCTGTGATACTAACTCTGGTAATAGAACTAGATTTTACTCCATAAGCATTGACATTTTACACTAAGGTTTACATTAAATTAATGTTTCCATGAATGAATATAGAAATAAAAATTACAGCACCTTGAAGCATGAAGTATTAAACACACATACACACACACATGGAGTGGGAAGGAGAGGGAATTAGAATTTGTGATATAGCAATATGAATGATATGTTTATAATGATAATTATGAGATACTAATGTGGTAGGTTAAAAATACTTGAACAAGTTAGCTGCTGTTTCATGTTCACCACTGGATAAAGATAAGGTGATGTGGGGATCATCTTCCATTACCTACAAGAGTATAATTGGCATAAACATTTTAAGGAATGTTATGCTTAGTATTTTGTAGAGTTATAATTACATATGTTCAATAATCTAACAATTTCATTTATATACCCTCAAGATATCTTCTTAAATGCAAGGAGAACATTCCAAGTTATTCATCATAATATTATTTGTAAACTGAAAAAAACCCCATTCCTATCAGCCTGGTAGTTTTGAAAAGCTGCATTAAATTATGATGGAAAAATAACAGACATTTAGGCAAAAACAAATGACCTTTTTAAAACTGGATTCATCATTGTAGAAAGATTATAAACTTTGAGGTGATTGAAAAATTACTCGAAGATAGCACGTACGGTGCCCTTGATGTTAATTTGAAAACACAAACTGATGCTATGTACCATATACTGATATGTAGTAACAGTTAAAAACAGGTCAGAGTAATAAAGACTCATGTAAGTTAGCAGTGTTAGCTCTGAACCTAGGAACAAAACAGCAGTACCTAAAATATATTTCTCTAAGGATATTTGTATCTAGGGGCTAGGGAAAGAGCTCAGTTAGCTGATAAAGTACTTTCCAGCCAAGCTTGGGGACCTGAGTTCAGATCCTCACTACTTGTATAAAAAACTAGAGAGTGTGCTGCACACATGCAATCCCAGCACTGGGAAGGTGGAGGCAAGAAGTCCCTGGAGCTTGCTGGCCGGCCAGAATAACCAAATCAGTGAGTTCCAGGTTCAATGAGTGACCTGAAAAGTAACGGGGAGAACAGCTGATGAAGAATCACAATATCAATGTCTATTCTCCACATACATGTGTTCAACGCACACACATGAACATGTATGCACACACACACTTGTGACTACGGCAAGTACACCGTGGGTCTGAGTTAATGGTGGCTAGTAATTTTGTAGTACTTTTGTTGGATTAAACAAAATTTAGTCATGTCAATGAAGAGCCATGATAATAAAAATAAAATAGAGTAATAAAATACCTTTATGCTAATGAAACAGTTCTGTGTTTCATTTTTCAGGAAAACAAAACAGAAGACCTTTGGGTGGAAGAGAGGTTTAATGCACACGTTGCTCGAGTCCGTGATGTGGAACTTCTTACTGGCCTTGACTTTTATCAGGAAAAAGCACAGCCTGTCTCTGAAATTTTGCAACTGAAGACATATTTACCAGTATTTGAAACTATTATTTGAATGAATGTATAAAGCAATTGGACAAAATGAAGAAATTTTCTGCCAAAATAATCATAAAATAAAATTTTCTATTTTTTCTTAATCATTAAAGTCTTATTGCATATTTTCATCCTTTTTATTTCTATAAACAGTTGTTAGAAAATCTTTTTGAAAATAATTTTATTTATCCCCAGCACACCCCTGACCTGTGCACATGCATGTGTGCTGATACCCAAGGAGGCCAGAAGAGGGCGTTGAATCTCCTAGAGCTAAAGTTACAGGTGGTGGTGTGGCTCCTGGGAAAAGGATCCTGGGTCCTTTTCAAGAGCAGTGAGTGCTCTTAACACTAAGCCATCTTCCCAGCCCTTCTATAAATTACAGAGAGACAAGACTCAAGCTGGAAACTCCTCCATATGTCCAGCAGCGTGATGGTATTCTGTGCATAGAATCCCTTCCATGTTCTTCTGTTCCAACATGGCTTCAATATAGATGGTAAATTCTGGGCTTTAGTTCCCTCTCTATTTGTAGATGAGTGCTGGATGATTACAACCCTCAACCCTGGAAACCCAGTTTGCCTACAAGAGTCTCTGGTAATGGCTACACTGTTGAGTACTTGACCTAGAAGTAAAAAGGCCAGTTTGTTTCTCCTAGCGATTATGTAAAGTTGTATCTCCCTTCTGTACCTCATTTTTCATAATAAAGAAATATGTAGGGCAGCATGGAGATGCATACCTTTAATCTGCCCTTGGGATGCAAAGGCAAGAGAATCACTGTGACTTTATGGCCATCCTGGTCTGTATTCTGAGTTCCAGGCTGGCCAAAGTTACATAGCGAGACTGTCTCATGAGTGAACAGAGCAAAAACCTGAGAAATATGTAAAGCTGGGCTGTAGCTCCATGATGGGAGCATACTTTCCTAGCTATACGAGGCTCTGGGTTCAGTCTCCAATACTTCCAGAAAGAGAAAAAAAAGGTGAGAAAACCAGAAAAAAGAAATGTGTGAGAAACAGTGTTCTGGAAGAATGACTACTATGACTTAAAGGACCATGGACTTAATGGGAATTGCAAGTCCAACTATAATTTTCAGTGGTGCGGGACAAATGTCTATATTCTGTCAATTATATTTTAAATAAACGCTGATTGGCCAGTAGCCAGGCAGGACGTATAGGCAGGGCAACCTGACAGGAAGTAGAGGCAGGTCAGGGAGAACAGAATTCTGGGAAGAGGAAAACCCATTCCCTCTGCAGTCCTGACTAACCACAGAAGAAACAGGATGTGACTGCCCTGCTGAATAAGGTCCTGAGTCACATGGCTAACACAGATAAGAATAATGGGCTAATAATGAACTATATAAGTTATAAGAGTAAATAAGAAGCCTGAGCTAATGGGCCAATCAGTTTATAACTAATGTAGACCTCTGTGTGATTTTTTTTTTTGAGACTTAACAATTGTGGGAACTGGGCAGGACAGAAAACCTCGAACAACACTTCAGTATTCTGTCTTTATTCTAAAACAAAATTTTACCTTTTAAATCTAAAAATAGAAACACTAGAGTTAGCTTCAATAAAACTATTAGTTAGAGAGACTAACAAATACATGGGAAGTTGCAAAAATAGCATATAGAACACTTGTATAACCCTCCTTTGACTTTCGCCAATTGTGAACATTTACACTATAGATGTGTGTATATGTTACATATATGTATACATATTATATACTACATAATATTTTAAAAGAGCTTTGTGAAAGTACATTGTAGTCATATGACCCTTTTATTCCCAATACTTCAGTGTATATTTCCTAAGATCAAGAGCACTAACACAATCCACCAGGAAATTTAATGTCAATACTGTACTGACATATTCTTTATACTTTACTGACCTAAGAAATTTCACATTTGAATAATAGTCTTTATAATATTTTCTTTTCTGGTCCAGGATCTGAAGCAGATTCATTAACTGCCCTATGCATTCTCTTCGGTTTGAGGTTACCTGTCTCAAGGAAAAAAAAAAAAAAAAGGATGTGCATTCATGTCTTGGATTTTAATGAACAGCATTGATGTTTTTGAAGAACCCTGGCCTCCTGTTCATCAGGATTTATGTGACATTTCCTCATGATTAGTCTCCTGCTCTCTACTTTGGGCAGTGGCATTACACGGGTAGCATTTGCCCTCAGTACTTTATATTTACATGGGGTTGATTTATGTGGTTGTTACTGAGATCACACTGTTCATTTGGTTTGGCTGGTGCTTACAGACCTGTAAACAGAGATCTGTATACACAGTATTTATAATATATGCCATTATGTGTAGAAACTATTGATATCCTATACATATTACATTAGGTTGTTCCCACATAGTTACTAAGATACAGCAATGGATAACATTGCAAATATGAAGCTTTATGCTTTGGGAAGTGTATCTTCTTTGTGCGTTCTGTAAAATGGCTAATATGTAGGTCTACATCTTAAAGAAAAGTACAGAATATTGGTACAGATCTTACTAGCAGGCCTTTTCTTAGTTCTGAGTTCAGTGAAGCATGGTTTCCAACCCAACCCAACATGGAAATTTTCATCTTAAAAGTAGTATCTATTTACTGTAAGACTACCAGAATAATATATACATGTCCATTATGTATTAAATAACACATTCACTGTACATTTACATTTATAAATATTCAACTTGTGTGCAATCTTCACAATCAATATTTACAATGTTTAAAGCCTATTGATCCATGATTCTTGGCATGACTCTCTTTTGAGATTGGGAAAAAGTCCTTTCATGTTACTATGGCTCAGATGCAAATGTTTTCTTCCCAGATAATTTCTAATTTTTAGGAAGATGTGTTTTCAATATTTAGGAGTCCCTTTCTTAAAAAAGAAAGAAAGAAAGAAAGAAAGAAAGAAAGAAAGAAAGAAAGAAAGAAAGAAAGAACGAAAGAAAGAAAGAAAGACATGAAAGTAAAAAAGACATGGTTGGGAGGAGGAAGAGAGCAGTCAGAGGGGTGGGAACGAGAAAACGTAATGGAGCAAATATGCTTGAAATACATTGGAGACAGGCACAAAATTTCATAATGAAGAATGCTGTATAATTAATATATGCTCATTTAAGACATGGAAAAATAAAAGGAAGCCCATTCTATCAGAAAATAGAAATTACTGAAGCAAGCAAGGCAACTGCTGTGTGACATTTCAGTAAATGACATGTGCTTTGCAGTCTGGTACTGAAGAGCTGTGTGGTGGAGTTCATGGTCAATGGCACGGGAGTGGTGAGAAAGAATAATTTGAGTATCCATGGTGATTATCCATCGGTCTTTATAATTTGATATTTTACTTTTATTTAACAGAATTCTGCCATCTCAGGCAATGTAACTTTCCCTATTTTTCTGTTGCCAGTAAAATATGTATCAAACAAATTTCGAAAGTCTTATTTTCTATTTGGATAGATTTTTGCCTGGATGTGCATGTGTCAGAGCACCGGGTGCATGCCTGGCACCTGTGGTGGTCAGAAAAAGGCATCAGGTCACTTGGAACTGAAGTTAAAGATGGTTGGGAGTCTTGTTATACAGGTGGGCATTTAATGCAGCTGAGACACCTGCAATGGAGTGGGCAGACTGTGTGTGGTTGGTATTTTGGATCATATGTAGTTTGATTAATGGGCATACGAAAGAGGGCTGTTTCTGTGAACTCCTCCTTTACTGGGCATTTCCTAGCACAAAGAGGCCAGCTAAGGTCTTGGCAACAGAGCTGGAAGAAAGAGAAACTCTTAAAAAGTTGGTTTATTTTCTAAACTTAGTTCAAGTTTTGAAAATGTATTTTCTTAGTGCAATTGTGTCCTAAAAAAAATCAAAAATAAAAAAACAAAACCAAAAACCTTCCAGGAAGGGTTTTCAGAGTCCTAGTTTGAGAAAAAGAGAGTCTCTTCTTCCACAAAGAATCAGAACAAACCGTCATTTTCTGGTCCAGTAGAGACCACCTTCCCTGCCGTGTTGGTTGAGTAGACCGACAGGACAGGCGGGCTAAAGAGGTGTGCCTGCTCACAGGTTAAAGTTCACCTTCAGCCGCTAATGTTACAGAAATCTAACACAAGAATACCCATTAGTGCCTGACTGTTTTGTACCAGCAAATGGAGTTTCTGGATGCTCTGCTTACACTTAGAAACTGGGTTGATCTGCATGTCAACTCCATCTGGTTTGGGCACTTGAGTTTCTTTCCAAATTAAATTTTGGTTCACTAAAAATGCCTCTTGCTCTGGGGAAATCGTCCTTCCTCCTCTCCCATCCACACCCCCACATCGCCAATGACTTGTTGTCTGTTTACTTTTGGAGGGCCGGGTATGGGAATGGAAATGGGTTATAAACTGAAACAGTTGTCAAAAACACAAACAAGGCCCTTGGAGGAAATGACTTCCTTTTTGCACTGTGTCCCTGGTGGACCACAATCACTCACTTAATCAGGGGACTGGGATTTGGGTAAACATCCAGACAGCAGCAAACCTCAGCCCTTCAATGACAGAGAATCGGGGCAATTTAGACTCATCCCAAACCCACAGGATGAATGTAGCTGGAACAACAACTAAAAAAGTATGCCCACGGGATGTGGAGTTAAAGGACCTCCTTTATCCTGGCATTTTTTTAAATTTCTTAATGTACAAATTAAGGTTTGTAGGTTTAGAAGTCTGGGGAGGCCAGTTAGTGCATTGCTGAACTGTCAATAACAGCAATTTGTAGAGGCAAGGAAGGACTATAGAGCAATTACTTTATTTTTCTTAAAGTTAAGGAAGTTCGTCTATTGACTATTGCAATGAATCTTTCTGTTCAGTCTCTTTAGCATGGCACCTGCTCTATTTGTTGCTGATAGTCTCCTAAAGACTTATCTCTACAGCATCTTCACCTGAGTACTGCAAGACAGCATTGTCTAGAGCAGTGGTACTCAACCTTCCTAATGCTGCAGCCCTATAACATAGTTCCTCATGTTGTGGTGACCCCCCCACCCCCAACAGTAAAATTATTTTCATTGCTATTTAATAACAATAGTTTTGCTACTGTTATGAATTGTAATATAAATCTCTGTGTTTTTGTTGATCTTAGATGACTCCTGTGAAAGGGTCTTAACTTGATTTAACCCACTAGTTAAGAACTGCCGATCTGGAGGCTATGATTTCATCTTTACGTTGTAGACAGTAGAATGGGGTTAAATTCTGTCTCCCTGCTGGTGAGAACCATGCAGACTCTTTATATTTTACAACTGAGTTTTTTTTCTTTTCCACAAAAGGTGGTTGCTTAATGCCTGCTTCACAGGGAGGGAATAAGTTACTAGATACAGACTGGGTACCACAAGGTATGGTATGTACTCTTGGTGGCATATGAAGCTCCCAGAGGTAACCAGGAAATTCTCCTTGAGTTAGGCACAGTGTCCGCAGATCTGTGGACCATGCCTGTTTCTTGTTGCCTCTGATATGGAAGTTTGACTCCCTTATTTCCTGTAGGATGAGTCAGTCCCATTAAAAGTATCCTCCATCCTGTTTGTGGTTGCCTTGAGTTTTAACTTTGGCCAGTGTCAATGGCAATCCCTATTCACTGGTATACCCTTAAATTCCAAGGAAAACTTAACCTACCATATTCAGAGATAGACAATATCATGGTGAAACTAACCCTGTTACTTGAACATATTAAAAACAAAATCAAAAATTTACACTGGACTGGGCACAGTGGCGCAGACAAACTGGATGCAACAGTCAATTCAGGTAAACGCTTCATGTGATCTGGGTCACTGCTCAGAAAACAAGTTTGTTTGGCAAGAATTCTATCAGCTGCCCCTTTGGGATTTGTCTTCAGTCTTTTGCAGCTTTTAAAGCGAATTGTCATAACTCAAGAGCAACAATGTAGACTCAAATCTTCATTTGATGTGAAGAAATCCACCCCAAAGACTCTACACTGTCTTCCTCACTGTCCCTTCCTGTCTGGGGTCTCCTTCCTCATTCAGTCCTTCTGGCCATGTCTAGCCTATTCAAGATTTCATTGCATTTATTGCTTCTTTTAGTGTTTATTTCTTTTGCATCCTGGCCCCTAGGGAATCTAAACAGCCAGACTTGGAAGGTAGGGAGAATCTTGGAGGTGTTGGGGGAGGGATAACCGTACCAGAATACATATATGAAAACATTTATTTATGAATGACAGACATAGTACTTAGGGACATAAAAATATACTGGAAATGGCACAAATTAAATTTTAGTATTATTTCTTTAGTGTGATGGACACTTCTGGGAAGATTGTTAAATGTCTTCTAGAACTTTCAAATGTATTATTAAAGTTGTTGTAGGCTGACAAGTAGTCAAAAAAAGTAGTTCGAAGAGCCGGGGTGGTCCTTTGCCTAGCTTTCCCAATGTTCACATTGTATGCACCTACAGTGAAATATGAAGACCAGGAAATGGCACAGTGCTGTTAACTTCCATGGCCTTTGTTCAGATGCCCTTGGCTGTTATATGCACACTCAAGGCTTTAGTTCTTCTACACAGCCGAGAGAGACAATACAGTTGACTAAAGTGATGCTTAGAAAACAGCAGACCATGGCACAGTGTGCAGCCCCTCTGCTGAGTATGGGGATGTAAATGAGCAGCTTAATTCTACGGTCCTGAAAGCTTTTTCCTCTGGACTCTTAACTGTTTCCATTGAAGGTTTGCTACATTAACTTTAGTTCTTTTTTTTTATTAATTTTTATTTATTTTATTTATTTTTTATTTATTTAAGATTTCTGCCTCCTCCCCTCCACCGCTTCCCATATCCCTCCCCT